>NW_024582799.1:266693-282318 GCF_018398535.1 Haplochromis burtoni
CTGCCAAATGTAGTGTTTTACACAAAGTAGTGTGTCATGCAGCCGGTGTTATATGTAGTACTCTGCATGCACAGGTAAGCTTCCCTTGTATATTTTCACATGTGAAAAGTTTGCTGTCTTGATTATCACAATAATGCAGCGATAACTTTTCTTTTCTTTTCTTTTCTTTTCTTTTCTTGTCTTGTCTTTTCTTTTCTTTTCTTTTCTTTTCTTTTCTTTTCTTTTCTTGTCTTTTCTTTTCTCAGCCTGTCCTAGTGCACGTAGAGAGCAGAGTGGTCTTTCTTTTTCCTCTGTTTCCTCATCATCATCCTCAGCTCTACTCAGCTCTTTCCCTATACCTCCGCCACGTCCTGCTCTCAAAGCCTGCTCCACCTCTGAAAAGCTTGCCCCACCTCTGCTAGAGTCTGATATGGGGTCTGCCCATATCAAACCTACAAGTCTACCGTTTTCCCCAGAGTCAGGTAAAGGGACAGAGATTAAAGTGTAGACCAAGCAGATATTTTCCACACCCTTTACTTGACCTTTACCTTTGGTTTTTCCTTACTCTGTCCTCCCATGTTTTCCCCTTTGTTTTCCAGCTTCCTGGCAGACTGAATGGAGGCCTCCCAAATCTCAGGTCCCTCTAGCACAGCTGGCCCACTCTCCTACGTCTCTGCATCCCTTTGTCAGTGATCCTGGACAAGCTGCACTTCTGCAGAAAAAGCAGAGACTAGAGATGCCATGTAATTCTGCTCTACTTTAAACCCAGACCAGTACTCTGCCATGTTGATCAGAGGCTGCTTGCTGTACTTCTCTTTCATTTGTCTCTGTTTTTCCCTTCTTGTTTTCTGTCCTGTCAGCTTCATCTTCTCTGCCCACTGCTCAGCCTTTAGATGAGAAACCCAGCGGAGGGTCTGGATATGTTTCTTTTTGGAAACCTCAGGTCACATCTGCATTAGAGACCGCCTCACCTTCTCTACATCTTTCCTCTGCTCATGTGTTTCCTTCTCTTTCAGTCTGTGAACATGATGCAGGTACATGCACATGGTTAGGTTCAGCACAGAAAAGAGTGTAGCTGCTATGCTAGCGTGATGGCACATGAACCTCGTTTTTTAGCTTGATTTGTAAAATCGTATCTTTGCTTTTCCTTCTTATTAGAGTTCAAAAGACAGCTGAGCACCCTGAATGAAGAGGATAACCAGTGCACAGCACCCACAGGTAAGCATCAAGTCAGCATTCAGTGGGGTAAGGCCTACAGTACGGACTGCACGGCTAACTCTCTGAACTGTATGTTATTAGCCTCTAACCCTGGAGGCCCAGCCAGCCAAAGGTCAGAGCAGGTCAGAGCTTCAGAGAGGAAAAGAGATACAGCGTGTGGACTCGACGCTGCCAAAGCATCAGCAGGGTAAGTTGTTCCTGCAGGCTGCTTGAGTTTGGCACTTCTGAACATTTGCTGTGTTTTCACGATTGTCTAACAATAATCCATGTTCCCATATCACAACATTTTTGCTTATGGTTCTATCAAACTGTAGTTTCGAGAGTACTTCATGAGGTGTAGTTATCCTTGTTTAATTGGCCTATAAAAATGAAAAACACTTTTTTTCCTCTTTAAGGTTATATTCTCATGTAATTCTGAGCCACTTTATTTGAAGCTGCTGTGTAATGACATTGTCTGGAAGTTATGTTCTCTCCGTTTGTGCTTTGTCAGAACTTTTGATTGGATTTTCATTTTTTAACAAAGTCACAGTGAAACAAATCTGAGTAGTGAGGTGTGCAAAGATTGTGTTTGTGTGACCAACAAATCCCCAATTTTTCAGTGTAACAAAATTACATGCTGGCATGCTATGCAACAGTTTCACTGTTGTCCACGTGAGACAAATTTAGGAAACAAACCAGTGAATTTTGAAATAAACAACGATCATGCTCGTGGTCTCACCGCGCAACTGAGATTTTCCTTTTTGGCCTGGGAACGATGTATTCATCAAATAACCTGCTGAAAGCTCAGAGACTCACATGAGCAGCGATCGTCAACGGGAAATCTTGCACCGAAAAAACACACATTTCGTTTATTTTCTGCAAGTATTCAACTTTACAAGAGGAGGTAAAACAGGACTCACTTTAAGTGATTTAAAAATAGCACCTGAACTGTAAAGAGTTACACAGGAAGATGATTCTGGTGGGGAATAGAAAAAAAGTATTTATTTATTATTACATAATGTTTAATGTGACTCAGGAAGTGTTGCTTTTAATAAATGATAATAGTGTCATAATTGTAAGAAGAACATGTATTTACTGAGCAACAACGCGGTCTACAAGAAAGAATGAACAAAACAGCCTCAAGATCAAGAAAATAAATTGCACTAATTGCAAAAATGCAATTTTTTATTACAATATATAAAACCACCCCATGCTATTTCAGTCCCGAAAAAATTCACAGAATGCGTGGCATGCTTTGGAAAGATGGACGCATCGGAGAGCAACTTGGAGTTTGTATCTTGCCCAAAGATATTTGGCGTGCAGACTGGAGCAGCCTGGGATCAAACCATTAACCTTCCTTAACCTTAGTAGATGACCTGCTCTACCTCAGAGCAGCTACATCCACCTCAAGGAAACCGTCAACAACATCCACTGAAAGAACATTTCTTTAGTAAGGCTTCTGTCAAGTCGAGTTACGCCTGATAAATTGTCTCTAATCAAGCTGCATACGAAGTCATAAACCTTTCCCATCAAGGCTGCTGAAATTCAAGTCAATCAACCATCATCTCAACTGAACAGGGTTGGAAAGTTATGAGAAAAGGCCAGACCAATCAGATTTTAGATCTGATTTTAGACTCCATGTTAAGAAGCTGAAGCTGTTGCTTTAAAAACAGTGTTTGAGTTCCCTGTTTGATGTTTCTGGGTGAGTTTTTGAAAACTTCTGCTTTTTGATTCTGCTTTTAGAAATGTGATTTGTAAAATGTGGCACTCAATTCCTGACAGGCCACTATTTGTGACTGCATTGTGATGCAGTGATGTGATACATTGTTACATCTAAACACCAGCTGGCAGAATTCTTATTTGTAGTTTGCATCAGTTGTGTAGTTTTGAACTTTTTTGTGGTTGCTAAAAATATAAAGTAAGTTAAAGTTACAAAGGAGAGAGAGTGTTGCCAAAGGAGCTGAGATCACTGAAGTCACTTTCAGAGTCACTGGTTGCCATTACATCAGATTATGGTATTACTGGTATGCTAGGAACAGTGAAACAGTGAGAGCAGGTAAGTGTATGTGAGCGTGATACCTGACCTCTGCTCTGGATGCCATTAATTATGCTCTTTTATGAGATGAGCTTCAGTTGTTGTTATTGTCACTGTTCCAGCAATAGTGATGTTACTGAGCAACACTGGTTGCAGCTAAAAGCACTGAATGTAAAGCAAATTAAAAAGTAACCAAAGACTATGCATTGCAACAAAGTCAGAAGAAATGGAAAAAAAAAGTTGCACAGTCGCTGTGGAATCATCATCAGCAAAATGTTGTGACTTGGTGCTTTGTTTGTGGGGTGCAGTTCTTGAGTGTGGTGTCTTAGTACTGGACTGTTTGTTGTGAAATGCATTTGTTGAATACCATGCATGACATTATGAAGTTATTAAAGGAACAAAGAGTAGTAACAGTGCTTTATTCAAGCGTGTTATTTTAAAAAAATAATTTTAAAATGATTTTAAAAGATTTATATCTACTTCACAGTGACCGTAACCCTGTACCAGAGTTTCACTGTATTATTATGAAGATTATGAACTTGAATTGCATTGATCTTTAATAAAATGATTTAATATATTTATCATATTATTGTGGCATCCTCCTCCTTGACTGTAGAGTATTGACTGTGACTTTGTATTTACCTTTTCTTTAGTGATGAAAACGTGGTTTTACTGCAGTCAACATGTTCGATTGGTGCTGCAAAACCACTATCCCAAACCCAAGTAAATAACGCTGAACAGCAACTACAAAAACCTCCAAATAGTAGTACCATTCAATGGGAAGAGCTACCAAAAATGACTACAGAAAGTTATCCTGCAGACAGGATCATTCTGTGGGAAGAGCTACCAAAGGTGACTACAGAGGAAATTAGAAAAGCACCACAGAAAGACAGTGAGATGATGAAAGAAATGGCTGACACGCAGATGGAGACAAATAGAAAAGCTGGGATACTGTTGCCTGGCCCAACCATCAGCAGCACATTTGGATTTCCTACTACTTCTGAACAAACATCTGAATCCCTTGTGCACAGTGAATCTACTTGGAAAAAGTCATCAAAAGATTTTGAAGTTGCAACCACAGAACTTGCTCTTCACCCAGAAGGAGACGTATATCTAGAAATAGATAAAAATGTTTGCCAGCCTAGTGCACAATGTGTGCAAAGTTGTGTGACGCCTGAAACTGGCTATAAACAGGTTAATTTTTTGGGGACCTGTTCCAGGTTGACAAACATTGCTGGCATGCCATCCAAAATGCCACCAGATTATGAAAAACAGTGGCGTGTTGATCGAAAGCTAATCTGGAAGAAACAATCTCAAATACAGCGAATATTACCACCATCTTCATTAGAGAAGAATGAAAGTGAAAAGAAGGAAATGGTTTCACTGGCACGCTCTTGCCCCAGGAAGGCTAGAAATCCAGGATTCCCATCTGTGTCTCAATACAGTTATACAAATCACTTTGGTCCAGATGTATGCAGCATACCTGGCTCAGAATCTGTTATTGATAGCAGATCAAAGATGTCGCAAGAAGAATTTAGTGCCATGACTGAAAGAGAAGTGTTACCAAGAGAGAAGGATGGAATTCAAGAACCGGGAGTTTTGACGCCAACATGTCCAGAGCATTCCTCAATAACAGACATGACCGTGATTCCACAATCTACTATAGTAAAGTGTGGATTGGCTGAAAACAGCATTTTAGGTTCTTGTCCAAAAATCTCTCTAATTGAAGGCATTCCCTCATTATTGGAGAATCCTTTCAGCAAAAACTGGATAACAGATTTTAAACCTTTAGCAGTAAAACAAGCGAAACTCAACCTCATAATGACTGAATATAGCCTTGACCATGGTGAAATGAAGGTAATGTCAACTTTTGCCTCGATTTGTCCAAAAGAAGCTTCTGTCCCAGGATTTCCATCTGTTTTTGCACCGACAGTAATCTGTGATGAGTCTAGAATGCTCAGTCTCCTTCCAGCTTCCCCCACTGTCTCCAGTATAGCTGGTTTTCCATCATTACAAGCTGACAGCAAAAACTGGAACACCATTCATCAACCATTGTGGGAGAAGCCGTCTGAAAAGGAGCTTGTGTTAGTAATGGAGCTCGATAAAATACCTAAAAACATGAATGGAATCGTTTCTCTTGCACAAAGTTGCTCAAGGAATTCGTGCATCTTTGGGTTTCCCTCTGTGCCAAATCCCAGATTGTATAATGTTGCAGATATGACAGATATGGTCAGTCTTTCATGCTCATGCCCCAAACTGTCACAAATAGCCGGATTTCCATCATATTATGATTCAAAAGACTGGATAATAAGCAAGGAACCACTGTTTGAACCAAGAATGAAAGACAAGCAGATGGACAGAGAGAGCAAAATGACAAGTAATGAGAGAGTAATGAAATTAATGGTTTTCCTTGTACCAACTTGTCCCAAAGTTTCAAGTATTCCTGGTTTCCCATCTGTTCCATGTCCCAAAATTCATGGCCTGAATATGGTCAACCTCCTTCCTTTGTGTCCAGTAATTTCTGCTGTACCTGGATTTTCATCGATTGAATCACATCTGAATGTGGGATGGCCATCTGAAATGGATTTACTGATGCACAGACCACAAAGGAATACTTATCTTAGCATAATCTGCTCACCAGTGATCATAGACAAACCAAGCCACATGCTTCCTTTAGTTCCATCGTGTACAAGATCATCATTGATTCCAGGCTTTCCTACTGTCACTAAATACAATATCCTAACTCTCCTACCCGCTTGCCCGCAAGTATCAAGTTTGCCAGGGTTTGCTTCACTCAAAGTGGGCTTAAAATCCCAATGGCTTTTAGATCCATATACTTATGGATCTATGCATAAAAATCCAAAGGAGACAGTTTTTCTTAAAGATGTTCCAAATCAAAATGCAGAGATTATGCATTTAATGGCGCCAGCTTGCCCAGAAAACTCCAGAATCCCTGGATTCCAGTCTGCGCCCCATTACAATTCCAAGATTAAATCCAGAATAAGTTTTGTACCTTACTGTGCCAGTGCTTCAAGTATCAAGGGATTTGCATCCATGACTCCAGTACCAAGCACAGGTTGGCTAAGTGAAACAAAATCAATTTTGTCAAGACCTCAGAAGAAAATGGCAGAAATGTTTGTGGTACTTACTCAACAGGTCAAGTCGGATTGCTTCAACGTAAACATGATAGCACAAGTGGGGTCTTGCCCCAAAAAAGCCAGAGCATCCGGTTTTCCGTCTGCTCAAATTACAAACAAATCACCAAATATGGTCAGCCTAAACTCTTCTGCTCCATGTGTTTCATGCATCCCAGGTTTTCCATCAGCCAGAAGGCATAGTGCTGAATCTATGAACATACAAACCGTGGCAACATTCAACAAGATCTTGTTTAAAAACCTACGCAATAAAAGAAATAGCATTGGAGAGTTTCCTGCAAAACAAGACCATAAGCAAGATGAAGTTAAGAACATGGTAGCAATGGCTCCATCGTGTCCAAAACTCACTCAAACTCCTGGGTTCCCCAGTATTTTGCAACTGAATCCAACTGCAAAAACAATGCCTGTGCCACCTGCAACTAAGAAGCAAACCTTGCAAGAATTACCTCATGCAGAGTCATATCTCAAAGACACAGGAAATCCTGGTGTTTCTTTTGTACCTGGTAGCAGTCCAAGCACAGAACTTTCATATGGTGAGACATTTGTAATGTTGATATAAAGCTCGGAGTTATCTTTCTTTGCCATACATTTTAATCCATTTGATTTTTCTTTTAAACAGAAGAGAAACTTAAAATTGGTGCCAAGCAAAACATAGAACTTAATGTAGATAATAGGTAAGTGGACGTGCCCGATGCTCTTGCGTTTTTTGCATTTAGTGTTTGCCTAACATTTACTGCTTCGGCCAGCAAATTTAGATTGCATGGTAAACTGACAACAAATATGACGTTGAATTTCATGATATTATAATTTTAGTGCTAATTAAGTTTTAACAGCCAAGCTTTAAAATCCTTTATATTCGGGTCCTCAGAAAATCTGAAATAGAGAGGACAGCAGAGGAAGACCTAACAGTGAAGAAACCATTGGAAAGATCTGAGCTGGTGGGAATCTTAGGTTGGGAACTATTGGAAGCTGAAGGAACAATAACAGAAAAAAAAGGAGAATCCTCTCTATCAGAAAAGGAAAAAGATATCTCTGGATTAGTGGGTGCTATTGTGGGTGTTTTCCACAAAGGGTAAGTGTTCAAACTGAAACCAACTGCATAAAGCATGGGTTGCTTATTAATAATCCTAGACAGAGTCTGATGTTTCAGTGTCCAGTTCATTCTAGACTTGTGACACTGTTTGTGCTCACGGTGCAGTTTTCACTTTATCTTTATGTGCCAACATCCACAGGCTGGCTCTTTTAGTCAGCCTCGTCCACGTTGGTCAACCCCGCTCACCTGCTGGGACTAAAAGCCCCCAGCCCTTGTAATAAATTGGTACAATCTGTATGAAGAGAAGAAGGCAGTTTCCTTCTGTAGACTCTGGAGACAAGCGAATGTGCCAGTAGCCTTTGGCTAAATCCAGCATTGTGAAAAAGCAAGCAGTGCCCAACTGGTCTAGGAGTTTGTCGACCAGTTGGGCAGCTTACATGGGGTAAGCTGGGGCAATGGTTGAATTTGGTACGCTGGGCTCCAACTCATCTCGATCCTTAACCGAGCTCACCAGAGAAGCAGTTTCAGCCTCTCTCCATTCTTTTAGGAGGTTGAGGTGGTATATTTGTGTGGCTTCACCCCTGTCTGACCGCACCACTTCATAGTCAATATCAACCACTCCCTGTGTGACCACCGAGGGTCCTTGCCACTTGGTGAGTAATTGTGAGCTTGATGAAGGGAGCAATACAAAATGTCTTAGCCTAGTCCCTCTATTGTACAGCCACTGCTGATGTTACTGGGCAGGGGGGCGATTCTCCTGTGGATACTGGACTAAAACCTTGCTCTGAGGTTCAGGATGTATTGAATTTTATTTTTCCCTGGGTGAGACCTTCATCCCATTTTTCTTTAATTAGGTCCAACACTCCCTGTGGGTTTCTGCCAAACAGCAACTAAAAGGGAGAAAACTCGGTGGAGGCCTGGGCCACCTGCTGCAGTGCAAAAAAAGAGGGTCTAGCCAGTGATACCAGTTACTCTCATCCTTGTCTTGACTTCTTGACTTGTCTTGTTCAGCGACTCCGCCAGCTTGTCAGTCTCAGGGTGGTAGACGCTGGCCTTAACAGATTAATCAGGCTGGTTCACCAGAAGACATTCTGTGGAGGATGCACTAGGCAGACCACTTTTTTGGCTTTATTCAATAGATACAGTTAATGTATCTATTGAAAGCAGACAGAGGGGAAGATATGTAGCAAAAGGCCACGGGTCAGAATCAGGGCCAGCTGCTTTCAGCTGTACGGCATATGGCTGCATGCTTATCCCAGTGAGCTAAAGTGGCACCCAGAGAAAACCATTCATCACTCGGTCAAAGCTGAGTGTAGTATCTTTACGAGAATGCTCTAGTGGAAAATATTCCATGGAGCGAATCACTGGAACCGGTGGGTTCTCCAGTGAAGACCCCGTTGTTTCCATCTCGCTAGAGTCCGCATGCTGTGCCTTGAGGCAACTGTTGTTGTGATTTGGCACTATATAAATACGATTCCATTGAAACATGTCACCCCTACAGACACCCATTAGCTTTCTAAATTCAGTCAAATCTGGTCCCAGCATTAAGGAGTGTGAAAGTCTGGAGCTAACCACAGCCTTAAGTCGGTGCATTTAATTCACCAGCACTATGGGATATTAAGGGATATCCACACTCTTAATTTCCACCCACTCTGCTTCCAACAATGCCCCCGGTCAACACAAGGTTTGGTGAACCAGGGTCTGCTTGCAGCTCGAATCCACCATAGCCCATTGTGTACTCCGTTAGCACCTTACTGCAGCCCTGTAGGGCCGATGGTGTAGAGCACCTGTCCTGCTCGCTCAGCTACCATTTGAGCCAGCATCTCCATGGCTGCATGGGTCATGAGTACACAGCATGTCGGGAACTTGGGCGCCACCGTAACATACTCTGTTTAGTCGTAGTCCTGACATGCCGCACACTGCTTGTGCTTTTGATGCAGTTTTCACTTTATTTGACACGGTGCCAACATGCACAGGTGACGTTGTGACTCTGACTCCACCTCCGCTCCAGGTCCAGGTTAACCAGCCTCCCCTGGCACTGACCCCTGAACCCACTCCACCACCCCTCTCCTGAACTCAAGCCACAGAAAACATCCCACCACAATATTAAACTCCCTTAATTTTCAAATGTGTAGTTTTAAGTGAAGTGAAAACTTTACTAGGCTGCATTTGCATGGGAACACTGGCTTCTGTAATGAGCTACATGCTGATAGAGGAGACAAATTATACATAGTTCCAGTTTTCATTCACTCATATATGAATTCATTTCTCAGTTACGAAACTGTAGCATCAATCTTGGGGCCATCGAACTCTGGGTTAGCTGAAGCTGATCACCAACCCAAGCCTCTCTCTTCTTTGGATGCAACAATGACCCCTTCGGATGAGTTTTTTCAAGTCTTTACAAATTGCACCATTCCCATCGAGGACAGGTGTGAGGCTTCTGTCGGCCATACCGCAGAGGATACAGAGGAAAGATTACTCACAGGGAAGGTCGCTGTTGAAACACCAATGTGCACTGCAGGTTTACTTCCAAGGCAGCAGACTGAGGTAGAACAGGATGAGGTTAGAGTGGTGTTGTCTTCTTGTCAGCTGGAAAAAGGGTGAGTGCTGGTTGCATGGTGTGTACATTTTTGATGATAACATCTCTATTATTTGGCTTATGAGTGCTTACTGCTCAGGATGCTTGTGATGGTAAAGTCAGCCAGTACTGACACTCGAGTATGGAACTGCAATATTGGTCACTTTGTTAAGGTTAACCTTTGTTTCCTGGATGTGCAGCTTTGTTCTAATGACTTGTTGTGTATCAGGATTTGGTTTTGTCTTAATAGGCGGTTGCATGCACAGTAGAAATATGTGACAAAGTTAAGAACAGATGATTCTGAAGTTTGTCCTTTGTTTTTCTTAAGCCCTGAACAAATAAGCATGGAAGAAAATAATGCTACCTCCCAGAAGCCCACATCAAATGAGACACTGACAGATGCCACTAAAGATAGAGAAGTAATGTTGGATGTTGCCTTGGAAGAAGCCTCACGTGATCATAACGTTAGTTCAGATGGACCACAAGGTGACAGTTCAGTACCGCAGCGAGGGAAGAAGCCAAAAAGAAGAAAAGTTCAAGACCTGCCACAGAACGAGTGTGAGAGTGAAAACACAGTTCCTAAACGTCCTCTTAGAAAGAAAGATAGTTTAACCCGAGACCACAAACCCAAATTTTATGGTGTATCTGTCAAGTGCCTTCCTGAAGTTGTCCCAGTGGAGTCATTAAACAAGGATGCTAATGCAGAAGTAATATCTACACAACCTGCTACCTACCCAAGCCCACTCAAAAGAACTCACGATATCATCCCCAAACCAGAGCTTTGTGAGAAAACTGGCACTATTTCACTCATTAAGGAGATACATCTTCCTTCAATTGAGAGTGACAAGGGAATTACACCACAGAATTTAAATGTCACAGTTACGAATTCTGATAAACCAGTCCACTTTGATAAAGCAGCAGTTGGTGATAGGCAAGAACTAAGTCAACCAGCAATAACTTGTGACGCATCTATTGATGCACTTAATATTAAAACTCCTCAAAAGTCAGAGGATGCACCAGTCACTGCAGAGACTGAAAGCCTAACAGAAACAGCTTATTCTATCCCAAAGCCTTGTATGAATATCCATTCCAGTGGCGCCTTCTCTGGTGACCTTTCAGCTACAGAAAGAGCCTCTAAAGCTGATAATGGAGAACAGGCACAGTCAGCAAGGCATGGTAGCCCTTCACAAATTTCTTCAACAGCTAAAGAACTGTCAGAGGTGGAACATAATAAAGACCTCCCTCTTCTTTCCCCAGTTTACCAACCAGAAGTAGTGGCTGGTGTACACTTAAGGAAAAGCAGATTAACCAATGAGGAAAATGTTCAAGCAGAGGATAATAATTCTTCAGAATCTCCAGTAAAACTCTCACGTTTGCCAGTGCCGAAACCAAGAGTAAAGAAACGTCTTAGTGATTTTTTCCCAGACGACACTGAAATCTCAGATAGTTCAGCTGTCACTAACAAGGAATTAAAGGAAGGCCCACCATCACTGGATTCAAGTACGATATCTGAATTAAGTTTTGTCACAATTCATCAAGAATATGACAATACATTACAATTGGAAAAGGAAGTTCTAGCAGCAATGCAAGAAGAGTTTAGTCAGTCAGGTGGAGATGATACAGAGCACGCTTTCGGTGAGACCACTGAAGGCTGGACTTTTACAGACGAACACGTTTTTACAGATCCCTGTGAGAAGGCTGTAGAGGCAGTAACTGAACAGTATGTAATGGAGACAGTCCAGGAAGCAAAGACCGATAGGCACCTTGCAAGTACTGTTGCTTCTCAGGATGACTGGCTGCATCTAGACGATAATAAAGATAGTGAACAAATGGAAATTGACCTAAAAAAGGAAAAGAGAGATGAAGAGTTGGACTTTGGCTTTGTGTCTGTCACTGCAGGTTGTTCAGAGTTCAGGTAAGATTAGTCAATACGCATTACGATGTGTGAGGGGGAAATTATAACTTGTATGTGTATATATTTTTCTTTCTCTTTTTACATTAAAGTTTGCATCCCTTAAAAAAATGAAACTAAACTCAAAAATGATTTTAAATTAGCAACATGTTCTGGAAACGTATCAGCAACTAATAAATCATTTCTTTTAGAATAAAGATGCTCACATTTTTATAATTTGCTTTGTATTTGTGTGTATTTCCAGGCAAAGGGAAACAAGAGAAGAATTATCAGGTCAGCCTGTACCGATGCCTCGTAATAAGAAGCGTTTGAGTTGTTCTTCCTTAGATGACAGCAAGTCACAAGTTGTTGCCCTTAAGCAGGACAGGAAACCAACAACATCTCCATCTCAGGAGGTACTTTTAAGCTTACTCACCTGTGTATTTGTATATGAACAGTTGATCAAATAACTGTGTGTAACATATTTCTTGGAGTAAAGAAATTTTAGCTGAATTCTTTTGAAATTTACAAAAGGCCTCTTGCTGGGGTTGAAGGTGTGCACCTTTGACTAAACTACAACCAGTAGTCGAGCTAGTCATGAGGTAGTGGAAATAATTATTTGGTCCTGTGCTAAATTTTAAATGTTGCTCATTTGAAATGATCATTCTCAAATTTTTATGGTTTGTTTCTAATGGAGAGCGACAGAACACCAACCAAAGCATAAATACTTATTTATGCCATTGAAATAAATAAGTATTTGACCCCCAGCTAGAATTGTGACTCCCACAGTTGGCTGGGAGGTCACAATCAAGATTGCAATCAATCAATACATCTATTACAGACACATCCCAGCTTATCATGTGTATAAAGGACACCTGTCCACAGAATCACTTTCTTCCACTCCAACCTCGCCACAACGATAGACAAGTTCAAAGAGCTGCCAAAAATGTCAAGGACAAGATTGTAGTGCTGCAGCTTAGCGATGAGGTGACAACTGTTTGTGTGGTTATTCAAAAATGGAAGAAATATAAAATGACCATCAATTTGTCTTGGTCTGGAGCTCCATGGGATCAACTTGACCAGCTGTGTTTGACAGAAGAGAAATGCTGTGTATAACCCAAAGAACATCATCCCACAGTTAAGCATGGAGGTGAAAATATTATGACTCTAAACTCTAAAGGTTGAACGACTAGATTCACCAGAGGATTAAGCAGCTCGTTATGGATAAAATAAAGGGGTCTACCACAGGCTATCAAGGGCAAGGTTGATAACTGAGGATACCTTTGGTACTCTGGTTCTGCAGTGGTCAATGCACATTGTGTCACTGGCATTGGCTCAGGTAATACAGAGGCCTATTCTCTTCTGCTTATCCAATATATTGTCCCGGGGTCCCGATGCGACAGGCTGCCAGTCTGTCACAGGGGTAACACATTGAGACAAAGAACCACTCACACCTGTGGTTGATCAGCAATTAACCTAACCCCACTAACTGGGTGACTTTGGACTGTGGGAGGAAGCTGGAGAGAACCTACACAGACACAGTGAGAACATAGAGACTCCACACAGAAAGTCCCTGGACTGATCATGAAATTGAACCTTCTTGCTGTGAGGCAATAGTGCTAACCACTGCACCACTGTGCTGCCCTGTGCAGGAGACAGATGGACAAAAATATTCAGTGCTCAGTTCACCAAGTCGAAGGAACTTAGTGAATCTAAGGAGGAGGAACTGCAGATTCAATGTGGGAGAGTCTCTTGGAGCCTCTTCCAAATTACAGCAGATTCCAAGATTATTAGTTCAAATAACTGTACATTAGTACAAGTTATACCACTTTGTCAAGGTCTGGAAGAAGACCTAAACTGTCACCTTTAGATGGGAGGAAACTTGTTAAGATGCTCAGTAATAACCAAGGAACCACTAAACTTCAGGCCCTTTTATCAGTCAGACGAGGTTAAGAATGAGCTTCTTGGACAAAATGATAAGAAATATATTTGGAGGCTTAAAGGTGAGGCTTTTTAACCGAAGAGCACTGTTTTGCTGCCAGTGGGACTGGTACACTCCACAAAATGGATGTAAACATTAAGGAGGAGGACTACCTTCAAATTCTTCAACTTTACCTCAATTCAGCACGTACATAGGTAGCACTTGGACACAACTGGGTGTTCCAATAGTGATCTCAATCATGTGTCAAAACCAGTTTTGGGATAGAAAAAGCAAACTAATTTTAAGATGTTGTCCCGTAGGAAATTGCTTAGTCATCTGCATTTAACCCATTCACTCAGTGAAGCAGTGGACAGGGTGAATCTACCAATCAGGGAGCAGTGTGTAGGGACGCTGCCTTGCTCAAGAGTACCTCAGGATAGCCATTCAAAGGATTTGACCCCCTGATCTTCTGATCATGGGGGTGAACACGCTCCCTACTGAGTTATCCCTGGCCCCTGACTTCAACCCTACTGAAAAGTTGTTGACTTTAAAAGCTCTGTCTGTGCCAGGAAGCTGACCAAATTAACTGACAAGAAGAGTGGCCAAATATTCAGTTAGAATTATGCCAGAAGCTTGTTGATGGTTATAAACCATCAACCAAGCTAAAAGACCTGTAGCCAACTATGAGTTGGGCTGTATGTACACCCAACCTATTCAAATGGTGGCTTAGTAGCAACCTCCAAGTGCTGCTGCCCATGGTCCTGCCAGAAACAGAGTAAAACAGAGAAAAACATGTTTTCAAAGCCTTCAGTAATTCCAACAGAACTTCCTGCAGCTTAGTGCAATATTCTACCCACAATGCAGTGTGTTGTTTTAAACGTATTTCTACAAGTGACACAAGTAGTCTGTGATGCAACATTTGTTTGTCAACCCAAAAGCAGAAGATTGAGAATGAGAACCGTCAGTTTAACCCTACCTAGACGGGCCATTCCACAAGAGCGTCACGCTAACGGACCAATAAAGTTTTGGATTGATGTTGACACAAACCAGTTCCCTGATGTTAAGAAAGTTCCAGCTGTGACTCGAGTTTTTCACACGTGAACTCTGTAAAAATCAGCTCTCGTTGCTCTCTGACTGACGGTGCTCTTCATCATTGCCTTTGGTTTGCACTGACTCAGCTTATGAGTCAAAATTCGCTTTCTGTCACGTCTCCCATTAGGAATTTCAAAGTAACTGTATCCTATATATCAACATAATGTGGCTTGTCTAACAAGCCACGCCCAGTCACAGGTGTAGATTTAGAAAAAAACCTGTTCCCTCAGTGTGTAGCTGTAGATGTTGTATTTATGTGTTACTGCTATGGGTTTGTGCACTGATAGCTTTGATAGAATTGATAGCTCTTTTTTACTTCTGTTAAGTACTCTTTAAGATGTGCTGGGTCTGATGTCATCAAAACATTTATTTTATTTTGAAAGGAAAATATCACAAATAGTTTGTATTACTTCCACTTGAGTCAGGTATGATCAAAATGCTTATTTCCGTGTGAGTTATGACCAGATTTAAAAGAGAAACATTGAAAGAACATTACTTGTTTGTCAATACATTGTGTTTGTTTGAAATTTATAATAACCTGCTGCTTACTGGCTGGTACAAATTCCTTGTTTTGAAAATCTGGCCTAACGATCTTTGTAATCCAATTGCCCTGATATAGACTATTAAAGAAACAAAAGAGTGATTTATATTGCTACAAATATTGACTCATCTATTAAAATCACTGAATTCAGGTGTTCCTTGGCCACAGGTGTATAAAATCAAGCACCTAGGCATGCAGACAGC
>NW_024582799.1:282450-286104 GCF_018398535.1 Haplochromis burtoni
CAATTTGATGCTGTGGTGTAAAAACATGGCACCACTGGACTCTAGAGTGAAGTGGAGATGTGCTCTGGGTTTGTTGGTTGCCAGGTTGCCCAAAAGAAGTGAATCTGTCATAACTGCAAAGGGTGGGCTGACATCTTATTAGAACCTATGAATTAAGAATGGGGTGTTATGGTGATATGCATGTGGAGACCGATGAGCAAATACTTTTGGCACTTTGTATACTGGAGAAAATCCCAAATAAATAATTCTTTAATTAATGACACAGTAGCATCGGCATGTCTATAAAACAGGTTCTGACTGTTGTTAAATAAATGTGACCCCTAAAAACGGGGGCTGTGTCTGAAAAAGCTTTAAACTCCTTAACGTTTAATGCACATTAAACCTATTCAATTAAAAATGTGTAATTCTGCACTTTATGTCAAAAGTTGTGTCACTATAATTTCAAAATAATCTTATTGTGTTTTCTAGAATCCACCGGGAAGTCCGACCTTAGTTACGTCAAGTCAGTCCTTACTGGAATGGTGTCAGGAGATCACAAAGAATCACAAGGGAGTGAAGATTACCAATTTCAGCACTTCCTGGAGGAACGGCCTCGCGTTTTGTGCCATCTTACACCACTTCCACCCAGAAAAGATGTAAGAAACAGTTGCCCTATCACCCTTACTGGATAGACTGTGGACTGCTAGTTTAATTTTTAGCTTGACTATAAGCAACATCAGCTATTGTGTGCAGCTTTCCAGGTGTTCACTGGCCAAATGTTTAGCTACCTCTCTGTGTGTTTTAATGCTAATTGTATATGTAAAAATGTAGTGCTTTGATTGTTATGTAGTCAGCCAATTCTATATTGGTTGGTTAGCCATCACCAGTTTGTCCGTCTGGATGTTGAAGTCCTACTGGATCTAAGCTTGGTCATTCTCAACCGCCCTGATGGGCATGTCCCATTTTGACCTCAGGACCTCAGGCTCTGATGTTCCTGTATCCTATTCCGGCCACTTGGTTATGGCGTTCCATGTATGCCCTGCCTGCTAGCATCTTGCTCCCTGCTGTTATGTGCTGGATTGTCTCAGGGGCATCTTTGCCCCTTGATACTCTTTCTTGAATGCCTGCCACTGTGATAGTTACTGGACTCTTTTCGTGGAGGTTGCTATGGTCTGCTCTTAGCTCATCTAGTCACTGAGCATTGTTGTTATGGGTTGCATCCTTCTCCCATATGCTCTTCGAGTATTTGTCTCCAGGCTTGGTGGAGCTGTTCTCAAATTGTTCTCCTGCCACTGAGAGAACACCTTGGATGGTTTCACTGAGAACATCTGGTTTATTCTCCTGGATTCTGTCTCTCTGGTATATCTCTTCAAACAGCTGGCCAAGGCTATTAGTTTTTGCTTGGTAGTTTCTAAGGCCTCAGGTGTGAATAGCTTGCTGTACTTCTTAGACACCCCATCTCCGATAGTTGCCCAAGTTCCCTCCATGCTGCCTTGATCTTGACCTCTAGTTTCCTTCTCCATGGAGGGTACTGCTCCTTGTTGCTGTGTGTCTTATACCCAAGCATCTCAATTATCACTGCTGTCGTGGTGTAGATCAGCTGGCCGGTTTCAGTGATGGTCGCAGTAGGGATTGTCCATAAAGCTGCATTCACACCTTCTGCTAGTCCATCAGAGGGTACTTTACATAGTCTTGGTTATCTGGCACGGAGGGTTTCCAGTTTAGCCACGATCTTATCTCTCAGGTCAGCTGCTCTCGCACTCACGCACCTGTTGAGCTTGGTACCCAATCTCAGATGGCGGGGATGATGATATCTCCCCGTGATCTTCTTTTGGATGTTGGTACATTGAACTAATAGTTGTTTTGATGTTGGTCTAGATGTTGGGTGTCCAAGATTCCACAGGTCCATTGTGACGTTCATGCAACCTCTTCCGCTGGGATTATTTGCATGTTAGCATTCCACATCCCTTGTCCACTCACGCCTTCTATTTGCACAACACTGTGAAAACATTTTTCTAGTACTCTCTATGAAACAGATTTAACTAAATTTAAGGATCCCATGTGCCAACACAATACAGAGTAGCTTTTTATTATCTGTTTAGTTGTACTTACTGCTTGCTCAGTATTAACGTGTAGTTTTATGCTTGATTTTAAATTTGTTTTACACATTGCAGAGGATTTTATAGTTTTTGGTTTGCTTTCTTGGCGAGGTTTCCTTGAAAAATAATCTTTGTCAATGCATATACTGGTTAATTAAAGGTTCAATGAAAACTTAAAAGATATAAATATGGTATGTTGCCCTGTTTTGTCTTTTTCTAGTAATTTTGAAATGTTGGATCCATATGACATCAAGCAAAACAACAAAAAGGTGGTTAATAATTTCCTATATTCTCATGAAATTACAAGTACTGATTACTTAATATATGGGAAGTCCTGATAACGTCCTTTTATTTGAACATGTTGCAGGCTTTTAATGGCTTTGCTGAACTTGGAATTTCAAGGTTGATGGAGCCTTCAGACATGGTCATGCTTGCAGTGCCTGACCGCCTCATTGTCATGACCTACCTTAACCAGATCCGCACATATTTCACTGGCCAGGAGCTCAGTGTGCTTCACATAGACAAAGACACCAGTGAGTCCAGTTATGCTGTGGCAGGGGACCGGGAGGCCCAAGACGACCCCGAGGCAACTGTTCGCTACTGCGCCCAGAGGCTCCAGGAGGAGGGTATAAGTCTTGAGACTAATGGGAGTGTAAGCACTGCAGAGAAGGACAGTAAAGCCAGCAGGGACGTGGTACCGCCTCCCAGAACCAAACGCTCGCAGGTTGCTGGGGTGAGTGCAGCTCAGTCTCCGGTGGCGCCACCACGGACTCATTTTCTGTTCAAGTCTAGCTTCTCTCATGTCAGAGATGCTGACCTGGTTAAGAAGCGTAGGTCACAGCGCAGGAGCGGGTCAGTCGAAGAAGGAGACATATCAGTGGTATGTTACCTCATGTTGCCTCCCCTGAGTTGTTTATTCCTTTGAAATGTCATTCTTTGTCTTATCTACATTGTGTGTGGATGTTGTTTGTCTCTGCAGGCTGAAGCCCAAAGGAAGTCAGAAACTGGTTAGTTCTCTTAAACTAAAAGCAAAAACACAACAACAGCAACAGAACTTGGACATAATGATGAATGATTGGTGGCTCATTTTTACATTTTTTTCATGCAGAGAGAATGGATGCTGCGTTAAAGGACAGAAGACCAGAGGGCCAGGTGAGCAAGCGGCTGTTTAACTGTAATTTGTAAAGTGCGTCAGGAAGTCTGTGGAGAATCTTTTGTTCTCATCGTCTGCAGAGTGAGTAATTATTGTTGTATCTAGGACCCGAGCGAGTACGTGCTGAATCAAATGGAAGCCTTGGAAGCAGAACAAAATCACGTTGATAACAGAGCAGGTGTGGTGGAGAGGAAACTCAGACAGTTGCTGGAAACAGGTAAAATACCCGCTCTACCTGCCCACCATGTTCTAATCTAAGAAAGAGAACAAAGAAGACGATAGCCAAGACGGGACATTAATGATGGTTTTACCCCACAGGCAGTGACAAGGAGGAGGAGGAGCGGTTGATTCAGGAATGGTTCACATTGGTTAACAAGAAAAATGCTTTAATCCGGAGGCAGGACCATCTACAGCTACTGTAAG
>NW_024582799.1:286812-287912 GCF_018398535.1 Haplochromis burtoni
ATTGTAAAGCGCTTTTACATGTTCCATTCCTACTTGCAACACTATAAAAACATGCGTTTCATTTGTGGTTGTCACTGTGGTGCATGTTCTGCTCATGTATGTTTTGCTTGCTTATGCCAAAGATTTTAGCTTTTCTCTGTCGGCGGTTCAAGTTCTTGGTTGCGGGTGCTGTGAGAGGCGACTGACACATTAAGTCAACACTCTGACATTTTGTCCTTTTTTTCATCGATTTTGGATGAACAATTAATTACTAATTTATCAACAAGGTTTCTGCTCATGTTCAAACACTAAAAAAAACGACCAAACATCTGGTTTGGGATGAGTTTCATACGCTGTACAGAGTCTTCAGTCCTCATTCTTTCATATTTTGCTGGGAAAATAGGAACTTAGTGCAGTGATTTGTTGAAATGTGCAAGAATACATAAAATTACAGCGTTTAAGGCAAAAAAACCAGAGTTTGTACAAATTGAACAAGCTTGAAAGTCAATATTTAGTATAACCACCTTCATTCTACAACACAGCTTGAACTCTCCTACACAATGTTTCATGTAATCTTCAGGATTCGTACGTAGGACATTCTTCTTCAGTTGTATCTGTTCTCTTCTCTTATCCCACACTGCTTCTATAATAGTAAGGTCCAAGCTCTGCGTAGGCCAAACCATACCTGATAGTGTGGTTTTTCTATCAGGTATGCTTTTAATGCACTCGCAGTGTGTTTGGGATTACTGTTTAATGAAGCTGCTGTCAGCCAGATGCTTTCCAGATAGGCGGCTGTAGCTCACGAGGTAGATGGTGGATCAATCCCAGTCTGCAGGCCAAATGTCATTGGGCAAGATATTAACCCTAAGTTGCTCTCTGATGAATGTGTGTGAATGTTAGTTAGTGAGCACTTAAAATCATAGAAGAAGATGAATGTGTCGTGTTATATGAAGTGCTTTGAGTACTCTGGCAGAGTAGAAGAGTGCTGTATAAGAATCAGTCCATTTACCAGAGGGTGGATCTGTGTTAATAATTCCATTCACTCTGACGAGCTCTAAGACAGCACTTACTGAATGCAGCCCTAAACTATGTCAGAGAGTTCTTGTGTAATTTTGGCACAT
>NW_024582799.1:288052-303359 GCF_018398535.1 Haplochromis burtoni
CATGAGGAATACATGTTTTGTAGGTCTGTTTTTACCTTATAATGAAGAGTCCTGTGAAAATGGTCAGGTCCAAGCACAGAACTGAACATAAGTGAAAAAGCAGCCAGTGTCCCAAGAACCACTTTGACATGACAGGACAGTCTTAAAGGAGTAAGGGGTGGTTCAAGACTTTTGCATAGTACTGTATATCTCAGCACAAAGTTGCTGACTTGCTTCATGTTCACCAATCAGACATAACATTATGACCACTGATAGGTGAGGTGATTATCTCTTCATCATGACTCCTGTTAGTGTGTAAAATATTAGAAAGTAAATAAGTCAGATCCACAGAGGCCCAGCAGGACTTTAAGGATCTGTTGCTAACATCTCGGTGGCAGAGACCACAGGACATCTGCAGGGCTGCAGTGGAGTCCACGTCTCGACGGGAACGTCATTATTAGGCAGGTGGTCGTATTGGTGTATTTGGTAAATTGAGTGATACTCTTATAGCACGTTTGTACTCTGAGTACTCAAAGTGCTTTTTACTACATGCTACCTTCACCCATTCATATGCACACACACACACACACACACACACACACACCACACACACACACACACACCGCCCACATATGCACACACACACACACACACACACACACACACATCTTGGATTTTAGTATTTTACCTCTATTATGGTGGAGTGGTCAACTCTGTCATAACACTTTATAGCAAGGATCTTGGTTCACATGTTGGCTGGGGTTCCCACCTAAGACAAAGTTAAATGAAACACAAATGTTGTGTGTCATAAATCATTTCCATCTGTTCTGATTAACAGGCTTGAAGAACAAGACTTGGAACGAAGATTTGAGCTGTTAAACAAGGAGCTGAGGGACATGATGGCAATTGACGGTATTAAACTGTTTCATGTTCCCATAGTGGAGTTAAAACCTTGATTAGGGTTAGTTTAGCTCCTGAGATGTGTCAGCAGAGCTAAGAAATGGGAACTGACACCCTCTGTTTGAAAGCAAATCTCTGCTGAGAGATCAGCTGCTATTTGGTGCGCTGCGTACATGTAGTGGCAGCCGAAATACAAAATACATGCAGTATAACTACAAACAGGCTGAACCACCGACTTAGCCTGTCAGTAAACTTTTCCTTTCCATCCTCACTTGGCAGGAGGAAATGTTTTCACAGCCCACCTCAACAAAACCGTGACACAAAAGCTTTCATTTTAAATCACATCAAACTCATTCACATGAATTTCCTCAGTAACTTTGGCTGTGCAAACAGAAGATGTTTCACTTCAAACAGCTTCCTGTGACCTTTGACACTAGCTCCCTCACTTTTTCGACAAATAGAGACAAATTAAATAGAATTTGCACAACAAGAAAATCCAGTTGGTAAAAAAGAAGAAGCATTCAGAGAGTTCAGTACTCGTCACGTGTTTTCCACTGCACATGTTTTCAAAACAGAGCTGCAGAGTCGACAACAGCAGAGTGGCCACAACCCTCTAATCACTCAACCTCTCACTCCACACCAAGCCAGGAGTCACTCAGTGTCTGTGTCACTAGAAATATTACCTGTGTAGTGACGTCCCTGCACAGAGCGTCAGCCTTTCATTTGGCAGGTCTTATCAAGCACAGTTGACAGCCACTAAATTCAGCGTGAAACTCGACGTCAGATTTGCTTTTTGACTTGACTTTTTATGAACGTTGCCACTTGATATCCTGGTATGTGGAACTTACTTTGTAACAGTAAGTTCCACATCTATACAGAAAAAAAGTAAGAAGCAGCTCGTTTCCTCCCTAAACTGTTCTCTGTCCCACCTCTGTGTCTGTGTGCTGCAGAGTGGCAGAAGACTCAGGCTCATAAACACAGAGAGCAGCTGCTGCTTCAGGAGCTGGTGTCACTGGTGAACCAGAGGGATGAACTGGTCCACAGTATAGATGCCAAGGAGAGAGGGTGAGACTCACGATACACACATGATAAACTATTCCTACACTTTCAGATTCAACTAAAAAGGGATTTCATTAGCCTGTATGAAACATCACAACGAGCCTGGAGGCAAATCACGGTTTCATATTCAGCTTTCAAACTCTACGTCCATCTTTTTTGCATTTTTATTGAACCTCTTGACTCAGCAATAAGTCGGTGATAACATCAGTCGTTTTTGAACAGATTTACTAGTTTCTGATGAGGAATTTACTCCTGTTTACCTGACCTCACCTTCTGTTTGTAAATGGTAAATGACCTGGGTCAGAGTGCCTTATAAGGTCTCAGCCATTCATATACATTCATACAAGCACAACCTTCCAGTTAGTAGATGACCTGCTCTTCCTCTCGAGCTGCCGTCACCTCACTCATCCCCCTCTCTGTCGGTCTGTGCAGCAGCAGCCTTCCCTTCACAGTCACTACCCTAAATAACTGAAAGACACTTTTAAAGAAAAATGGACATCCACAGTTTTCCCAGCACAAAAGCATGTGCAGGCAGCTTGTAACCATCTCTCCTGTGGTCCTCAGAGCTGTGGAGGAGGATGAGCGTCTGGAGCGTGGCCTGGAGCAGCGCAGGAGGAAGTATGCTAAACAACAGAAAGAGAAGTGTGTGATGCAGTGACCACCGCAAACTTCCAAATGTTGGGCCAAGGCAGTTTTCTCTCCTCTGTCACCTGCTATCAGAATGAATGATGTGGTTTTAGGTCAGCAGTAAGTGCACATTCACACTGAATCTGAGAAGATTCAGAATTCACATTAAAGTTTGGCTTGAGTGGAAGTTTTGGTCTGCTTTGCAATTTTAATGTCTCAACATGTGCCACTAGGAACCCTTTTGTTACCTGATATGTGCACTAGTTAAACCTCATGAACTGTTTGTAATGATGCAAAGTGGGTTTGAGTGTGGAAATGGTTGGAAAGCCTAGAATAGCTGGCTTAGACTGTGGATGATCTATAGATCCTAGAAGCTCCAGCAGCACAAAGCCAACAGCCTTACAACATTACAAAAAGCATCCGTGTCTGTTCTCCCGTGTGGGTCCGTTTTGTTTAGAGTTAATGGTTTCAAGCTGAATTCGGTGTAACGTGTGATTTTCAACAGCTTTGAAGAAAAAAACCACAAGAAAAGTCAAGGTGAGAATTTCACAAATGTAGTTGCTGCTGATTGGAGCTGAGTAGCCTTCACACAAATGCAACTGAAACAGCGAGTCGCCCTGTTGAAATGTGAAAGATGTCACTCTCCCGCTGCTCAGCGTGTCAAATCAAAGTTTGTATTTAAGTGTCTCAGAGGTTTTATCTTGTGTTTGCAGTTCTCTGTTCATCATTCGTGTGTACCACAGCTTACATCTCGCCAAAAGCAGTGCCTTTTATAAAGTTTTATTAACACCTGTTACATTTAAAATATTTGTAAAGACGGGAAAATACTAAAAGCTTAAATACACATTTTATGCAATTTTGAATGTGTTTTAAACTGTGGGATTATATTTGCCATTCTTCCATAGAAATTCAACGTCAATAAACCTTCCTGACACAAAACTGCTTTTGTTACTTTGTTGTCACTTTCTTCTTCTTCTTGTTGCTTTAGCAACAAAAAGTAAAACACTGCTGAGGATTTTATAAAGACTTGTTTGTTCAAAACAAAAAGGGTGGTTTTCAGAATATCAAATAATTGTACGTGGATACATGTATAGTTGTATGATTACAGTGTAAAACCTCACTGAACAATAACATGCAGCATGTGTCGTCTTCATCACCATAGAGTGACCTGCTGTTTCACATACAAACATTAGGACTGTTGTGTGGCCATTTTACAGATAATCTGAGGAACCCAAAGCTGTAGATACACTGTTTGCACCGACTACAAAGACAACCCAAGTTTTAATATGATAATAATAGAAATTCATATGTAATAATGAGATATATCCTAAATGACATACCTTTGTGTACATGTCATTATCAAAGTGTTTATTTTTAATTTCATCAGACACTCTCTGTCACAGTTTGGCTGAGACGCTGACTGTGTGGAGTGAGGAGGTGGACCCAAGTGCAGAGAGACAAAACCTGACGTAACAGAAAACCAGCCGTTTATTAAGGCTGGCAAAACTAAACCTAAACTGGGTGAACTGAGGCTAAACATAAAAACATCATGGAAAAGAAACAAGAACATAGAAACCTGACATGAAGACCTGGCATGAATTCAAAACCCTGGAAACATGGCATGGACACAAGGCAGGAAAACAGACGGGCGAGGAATGAATGGAAACACACAGGAAGTGATCAGGGGAAGTGGAAACACATGGGGAAACAGCTGATTATAACACACATAATAACGCCACAGGGGAAGAGTGAAACTAAACACACTGAACAGGATACCAGACCTCTTCAAAATAAAACAGGAAACAAGGCACGCAGACATGAAACATGAAGGCGAGGGAGAATGTACAGGACTTTACCTCAGCTGTGGTTGTTTTAAAGTGCTTTATAAATAAAGATGATGATGATGGTGGTGGTGACTTTCCCTTTTTACCCCTCAGCTGCTGCTTCAGGAGCTGAAGGCTGAAGGGTCACCCCGCCGGGAAAGTGGTGTGGACCCCAAAGTTTGGGAATCTGATAACTTGATAATCTTGTGAACATAATAAATCAAGAAAGACGTCACTCATTCATTTCACTTTTGACTGGGAACGACACAGATGGAACAAGGTTGATTAAAACACTCAAAATTCAGTAAGGTGGTGCTCATCACTTTTATATGTTCAAGTGCATAGTGTGGAGGATGTTGTAAGGCCTTGAGGTAATCAGATGTAAAACACAATATTTATGAGTGTTTTAAGTTGTAAATCGGTCAGATTTGACAGAAATGTGAGAGGAAGTTAAATCCGACAGCACTGGAACCACTTCCTGAACCAGCACGACTTCAAATGACTCGACACACACTCTGAAACCTTGGCACATAGTAGCATCCCATTCTTAATCCATAGGGTTTAATATAATGTCAGCTTGCCCTTTACTTCTATAACATCCTCCAATCTTCTTTCCACAAGTGTATTTATGGGAGCCTTTAACCATTTGTCCTGAAGTGGCCCTCACCGACTACAAATGCCAGAGCCCCCCTTTGTTTCTGTAATTTGAGGTCATCACATTTTTTATTTTACAAATTTTATATGTTATTAGCACAAAAGAGCATCTTTTTATTTAAAATGGTTTTATTTTGTGTTGTGAATTATTGCTTAATGTCCATTTTTGTTTGGTGAAGGTCCAGTGTTGACTACAGAAAGAGACTTAGTGTGACAGTACAGGCATTTGCAAAAAACCTCTGTCTGCAACTGATGGTTAAAAATGGTTAAAATAAAACATTTCAATTCAGATTTTTGGTATTTAAAGTAGAAAATAAACACTGAGTGGTCGGTTTGAATGAGTGTACCAGTTAAGCACTATATGGCTGAAAACAACATTAGTTTTAGGAGGTTATTTAAACATATCATGATATATATTGTGTGATATAGTCAAAAAATATTGTTATATTAGATTTTCCTCAAATCGTCCAACCCCACCTCGAGGTGACTGCTGTTGTGATTTGAATAAAACTGAAATGAATAAGGAGAAATAAATACAACACAGGGGAAACGCAGTGGTTCTCACTGCTGCCGCACAGCAACGATGTCCTGGGCTCCAGTCTGTGTGGACTTTACATGTTCGCTCTGTGTGGGTTCGCTCCTCAGTCGAAAGGCTGCAGTTAGCGGGGTTAAGTTAACTGGGGATTCTGATTTGCCCAGGTGTGAATGTGAATGGTTGTCTGTTTCAATGTGTTAGCCCTGCGATAGATTGGTGACCTGTCCAGGGTGAACTCCATCTCTTGCCCTGTGGCAACTGGGATATGCTCCAGCCCTCATTAGTTTGTTACACTTATGTGTGATATGACCCGCATGTGAAACTCATGCACTCTGCATGGGACAGCTGGCTCGTGAATCACTTTACGCTCTGCTTCGGCATAAAGTCCAGTTCACCATGAACTTTTTATAATTTTTTGATATCAAAGCCTGAATGGCATTTTATATTTTTAAAATTTCAGTGAAAGTTATACTGAAGTCATCGTGTTCAGTGGTGTGTGTGCTGCGACCTGGATCCCCTGCAGCCATGTGCTAAACCAACACTGACTAATCTTGGTGTCAAACTGTGATTTATTCTTGATACGTAGATAAAATCCATCATCAAAGCTACTTTTTATCATTTGAGACTTTTATCCAAGCACAAATCCACCTTCAAACTTTGAACATTTCATTTATGCTTCTGTCGCAGTACCTCTGGACTACTGCAATGTGCTCTGTTTTGACCTATGAGAAGATCCCCTTACTGTTTGTCCAAGATGCTGCAGCTTGTCTTTTAACTCGCAAACACGAGTACATTTGTCCCGTCCTCGGCTCCCTTCACCGGCTTTCTGTTTGTTTAAGGATTCATTTAAAGATTTTTCTTTTCTAAAAGTGTAAATAATGTGTGTTTGAACTCTTTCCTCTGATTATTTTCATGTTGACTTAAACAACATCTCCCTCTGCTGTCACTGCAACTTCTGCATGAGTATGCATCTCACGCTTTGAAGAGGCAAACATACATGTTAGGATGCCCCCCCCCCAAAACTAAAACAAACTCAACTAAAACATTTTCAAACACTAAAAACTCAAAACAAAGAATCTCGCTCTGTAAACTCACTGATTATAAAACACAAAACGATAAAAACAATGCTCTTTAAATCTAATGCTACTTGTAATAAATGCGGCCTTTTTGTAGCTTTGGAGGCCAGGCTCAGTGAACTGGAGTTAGACTGTGAACTCTTGAAAATAAACCAGTATGGCCGGTAGCCAGGACCCTGTAACTGCTGCAGGGACAACAGCTTAACCCAGTACGCTGTCACTCAGCAGGTCCTTCCTGGCTAACGAGATGACTGTGAAGAGGAAGTGCAGCCTGAAACTGAAGCCATCAGAATGTGAACCAACCTGTTTCAAACAGAGTCGTCAGACACAATGAATCTGCCCCACGTCCAAAAGTGAAGCGATTATTTCTAAAATATGCTCAAATGCATTTATTTAATAATCTTTCTGTGACACAAAATAAACTTTTGAGATATTTTCAAGTGAGAATGTAGATGTGTAAACTTCAAATATCTTATTAAGAGCTTCATGTTATTACTCAGATTTTTCATCAGATTTAGTGTCCAGTTCAATTCCACTGGGTGACTTTTACATTCACTTATATAACTTTCAAATTTGAATAATTTCCTCTGGAATGAATAAAACATTCTGATCAATGTAGATGATGAAACAGTGCATTTAGTTCATTATTGGGCTACTTTAAAGTGTCAGAATGCAAATAAGCTGCCTCATTGTTTTAATCCCACAGTTGATCTTGATTTATGGAGTAGAAATCCTATATTTAAAAGGATCCCTACACAGCACTGTAGCACAATGTATATGACTGCAATCAAATGCACAAAGCATAAGGAAAAATAATACACGATAAAGATCTAGATAATTATAATGTAGAGTTAAGTAAGCATGTTTAAGTTCAGCCCTGTCATGGTCCCTCAGTCATCTCTGGCTTCTGCTCTAGTTTTTTTATTCTGTCGCATGCTAGTTTTTCTCTCTCCTCCTTTGTGTGTGTGTTCATGGGCAGTGCTCATCGCGGGTTAGTGGAGGTCACTACTTAAGGTAGTGGCTGAAGGATCAGTGTTTGCTGGAACTGAATGGTTGTAATCTTGGCTCCTGTTATGCTGGGTGTTTTTGCTCTGCTGCTGTGGATTTGTGGCCCTCTGTGCCCTGTGAACAGGTTCCTCTACTTCTATGCCTGGTGTGGTAAGGCTGAGCCTGACTGTGAGAGAGTGAGGACTGTACATGTTGGATGTTTGGAACCATTCCTGTGTGGTTTTTCTTGTTGTCTCTCCCCAGCACAAGCATGATGTCAGACATTAAGCTGCCAATCAAGTTTGCCCTCGAGGAATGGATTGTTGTGGACTAACTTGACCTGGGAGGCATGGAATATGGGGTGAATGTGCATGCATGCTGGAAGATTGAGTCTGACTAATGGAGGGTCAGTAAAATGGGGACTGAACTTAAAGGAGAGGGCCTTCAGAGGGATGTCCTTAGCTGTTAGCCATTCCTTTTGTCCCGGTTCATATCTGGGAGCGGCCATTTGGAGGTGATCCGAATAGTGGCGCTGCCAATGAACGGTTCTGAGTAGAGCTTCCTGAGTCTGGGCCCAAATGCATCAACTACATCACAGGTGATGTTGGACAGATGGAACTGTGACGTCAGCTTCTACCTCAGGGAAAAGAGGCGGCTGATATCCTAGGGATATAAGGCGAGAGACTAGTAGCAGATGAGGTGAGTGAATTGTGTTTGTACTCTTCCCATGGGAGCTGCGAGGACGAGGTACGACTAGAGCACAAGGAAAAACAGGGTAAGTATTGCCTATCACAGATGTGGGATAGCAGACGAACTGGCGAAGAATAGTTGTGTACGCTGGTCTTAAAACTGCCAACTGGATCACAAACAGGTGAGGATGACAGGTGTGATGATTTGGACTCCACCCAGAGGTCGAGTCCCCGACCCTGTGGAAAAACAGAAGCACTGGCTTAACCGCTGAAGGGCTGATGATTCTGTCCACTTCGAAATGCCCAATGTAGTGTGGCGACAGCTTGCGAGAAGTTGCCCTGAGTTTAATGTCCTCAGCAGCGAGCCCAGCCTCGTGTCCTGGAGAGTAGGTGGGCGCCGGAGCCCTTTGATGATTGGCGTAGAGATGTGACGGACTGAAGCAGCGTCTCCAGACTTGGAGGTGGTGCTTGACAGATGGTTCTGTGAGCTCAACCTCATGTTCTGAAAACAATGAGAGTTGATACCGTGAGGAGGCTTCAGGTCTGTAACACAGAACAGTCCAAAACATAAACGCCACGACAGTCAAAGGATGTTAACAACAAGATTGTAGTTCTTTTTAAACATTAGTGTTTCCTGAATTTAATCCTTTTCCTTCACTTTTGGACATTGTTTGCAACTATTTGCATGTGTGTGTGTGTGTATGTTGGAATGAATGTCTGATTATGTGTCGTCTTTGGAAACACTCATCTTTCTTCCAGTATTTTGAGTTTCGTTTTGCTTTTGTGATTCTTTCTTTTGGAATTAAGGAATGTAAGGCCTCCCTAAACTAATACTAACTGGATTAGTTTGTACTTCTTAATAATGTCTTTTCATCATTTATAGTCCAGTTATTTCCAGTTCTTGGTTCTTGATTACATAATTCCCTTTCATGTCCGGTATGTTGCTAGTCCCACCTTTGTGTCTTGTCCCCATGGTTGTTTAGCTCCGATCTTCCCAGTCCGTGTGCTTTCTCTGTCTTGTAGTCCCGTCTCTCTGTTTTCTTGCTACCTGTTCCCATGTTCATCTCTCTGTGTTTCCTCCTTTTTGTCTCCACAGTCAGTCACGTCTCCATGTCCGTTTATTCCCGGTCACAGTTTCAAGTCTTACCTTACGTTTAATCAGCACTTTGTAAATACACATACTATTTTATTTTATGTTTTTATTTTTAACGTTTTTATGGCACAACCCTGTTTGTGCTGGTGCAACATGTTAAAAAAATCTGACCATAAGAATCCTACGGACAGTTTTCTAACATGGGTCCACACCCTTGTGTGAATGCACTTAGTTGAACAAATCTACAGTGTATACTGTGTGGAGTCTCTGGGGGTCGCTGTTGTCTTGTTATAGACTAAAGACTAAAAAATTCTGGACTATACTTTGACCTCCAGAATGATGATTTCAGTTTTACTGCTTAAACTGTGGCTAAATAAGACATTACATCATATTTTGCTCTATTCTATATTGCATCGTACCTTTCAGGTAAATATGCAGCACTTCACACAGCAATGTCAGTTAAAGGACTTATTATTTAACTTAAAAATAGCTGTTAATATAGATAGATCAAATATCTTGTGATTAAAAAGCAGAAATGCCATTTTAGATCATGCATACATACATATCCTTGTGCCTGCCGAGGTTTATTTTCAGATGTAATAAACTGTGACAGGCACAGATAAAAAGATTTTGCAGAAAAATAAAGAGAACAGAACAGAGAAAGAAGGAAATAACAAATGCGATGTGCACAAAGGTTATGTGCACAGTTTTGTTCTTACACAGCAGATATGAGAGGAAAGGAGAGAGGGGAGAGCGGGAACGGGAAGATTGATGCGTTATGCCCAGTCAGTGTTGCTGCAGTTGCAATTAGATAATAGGTCTGGATCAGCAGCACATGGCCGGCTCAACACCATTAAAGATTAGCCTGAGAAAGCTGTTTCACTGCCTGCTTATTGCAGACCTTTCCATGGCCACTTGGCTTTCTGTATCTCATCTGTAAACCTGTTACCTTGTATACATTAACCTTTTCATGCATGAATTATTTCAACCTCAATCAGGATTTGTTCTTAAGTATTTTTATTCATCTTTAGGCACGAAAGAACGATTTTTAAACTTCATTTTCTAAACGTACTTTTGAAAGAGTTTTTTACATGTCCACTTAGGTGGACAACACTGGCTGACTAGTGGGGGGCAGGTATGGACACACATCAGTGTCCAGTGTAGTGGTTTATGTGCAAGTACACCATCAACACTGACACAAGTGCAAGAAACTGAACACAGTCGTGGCTTCTTTCTACAATAGAAATCAAATATTCTCCCATATCTGCTGCAGAAGTTCCCATAAATGTGGACCAGGTTGCTTTGCTTTCACCAGTTCATCCCAAACCAGCTCGATGGAGACTGGAGACTGTGCTGGACACTCCACGTCTTGTCCTTGTTTCCTGAGGTAGTTTGGCACAGCTTGGCCTGATGTTTTGGGTCATTATCCTGCTGTAGGATGACGCCCTGACCAACCAGGTGCATACCAGAGGGTTTTGCACCGCGCTGCAGGATGCTGGAACTTCCCCTTAATGACAATGTGTACAACCATTGGAGATGTGAGCAGGACAGACGGAACAATTGACGGACAAAGTGTGGACTTTATACCAGTTTTTAAATTGTGTTGATCGGCCACGTAAAACCAGTTATGATAAAAATATCTGCAATGTTTGGTTTTGTTCCTGAATACTGGTTGTTTATATTTAGTGCAGGAAGAAACGGTAAAAATGGTGTTTTATAAGGAAAACGCTCGAAAGCCTGTGAGCAAAAAAACCAACCCCCAGCCTTTCCTATTGGTGGAAAAATGTACCATGTCGACCAATCAAAAAATGATATGGCAACATGGCATTTAGTTGTTTAGGAAGGGGAAGTTTTAGGAGTGACGGCGGTGTTTGAGATGTGAGAGATTTGCGACGTTTAGCGCAAATCTTGTGTAGTTAAGTGTGTAGTGTAGTCAAGTAGTTTTGTTGTGTGTCAGAACAATGAGGCGACTGCTGAATGTTACAGGTGTTACAGCAGTGATACATCTGCTGCTGTCAGGCCTGCAGGTATCAGGCTGTTGTTCTCCTTTATCTCATAGTGGACAGAAATTATTTTTTGGAGTGGACACAAATAATTTGTGTGGCATCAGATTTGATGCAGAACAGCTGATTGTTCTGTAAATAGTTTGAAATGTTTATTTTAAAAACACTTGGCTGCATTTTTAGGTAAACAGCTGCAAAAAACTTTGTTGTTTGCATAACTCAGTTACTTTTTTGAAGAAGTAACTATATAATTAATTGCCCAAGCATTGGTCATTATTTACTGTATTTTGCAGACAGAGTTACAGGACTCTCTCCAGACCACAGACTCAGACTCATAATACAAGTCAGAGCTTTACTGAAGTTCAAGTTATTTTTACTTCCAATAGTGTTAACATACTACACAGGTCATGAACAAGATTGTTTTTTAATTTTCATTGTAAGTGGGCCGAAGCAGTTAATTAAAAGCTGTCTAGCATGTTGTCGGTTTTTGAGTAGTCACTGAAACAAGGCTCTCTCCCTCAGACACTAAGACAGGCTTCTGTCTCATTACTGCATAAAGAAGGAAAGGATCCTGTTGTGGCTCCTATCGACCAATAAGTCTCCTTAATGTAGACTTTAAAACTTATCCAAACTGCTAGCAACCCGTTTGGAAAGAGTTCTCCCTTCTATTATATCAGATGAACAGACAGGCTTTATTAAAGGAAGACATTCCTTTTTTAATATACGTCCCTTCTTAATATAATATGTTCCAAAAATCATAGCACCGTCTCTGAGGTGGTGATCTCATTGGATGCTGAAAAAGCATTTGATCAAGTGGAATGGGAGTATCTTTTTGCAGTCTTGAGGAAATTTGGTTTTGGTGACAGTTTTATATCTTGGATTCATCTTTTATATACCGGTACTACGCCACTGGCATCTGTTTGTACTAATACTGTGAATTCTGAGTATTTTACTCTATGACGTGGTACACGTCAAGGCTGCCCACTCTCACCTTTACTTTTCACTTTAGCAATAGAGCCTCTCTCTGTGACTCTCAGAATCTCGCCTCTGTTTCAAGGGGTTATTCGTGGTGGTACGGATCATAGGGTTGCTCTATATGCAGATGACTTATTACTATATGTTACAAATCCAACAATTCAAGTATTTCCTCTATGATGAAAATACTTCTAAATTTTGGCTCTTTCTCTGGGTACAAGATTAATATACAAAAAGTGAATGTTTTCCTATAAACCCAGCTGCAAAGGAGCTTAGACAGACAGATTTTAATTTCCATTTAGCTTCTTCAGGTTTTAGATATCTAGGAGTGCATATTACCAGTTCATTTAAAGCTTTGCGAACAGCAAATTTTAACCCTTTGCTGACCTATGTAAGGTTGGCTTTTCAAAGGTGGGCAAATCTTCCTGTATCACTTCTTGGCAGGATTAATATTATAAAAATGAATGTTCTACCTAAATTCCTCTATCTTTTTCAGTGTATCCCATTGTTTAACCCTAAGTCCTTTTTCAAATCTGTGAATCGAATGATTTCATCATTTATATGATTTCATCATTTATATGATTTCATCATTTATATGGACAAATAAGACCCCAGGATTAGTATGTCCTCACTACAACAGGGTAAGCTCAGTGGGGGTCTTGCTCTGCCCAATGTGATGTTTTATTATTGGGCAGCCAACATTCAGAAGTATACCTATTGGCTGAATGATCCTCAGGCTTCTTGGTGTTGCCTTGAGGCTCAATCATGTTTCTCTTCCTCACTCCCAGCACTATTATTTTCATCCCTTCCTGTTTCCCTGTTACAATTTCCAGACACCCTGTTCTAATTGGCTCTCTAAAAATATGGTATCAATTCCGGCGTCACTTCAATTCAGTCTCTGCTTCTGCTCTGACCCCAGTCTGCAACAACCACCTCTTCCCCCCGTCCCTGGTGGACTCCTCCTCCTGTATATGGGCAAGAAAAGGTATCAAATGTTTTTATGACTTCTTCAAAGATAACATTTTTCCAGCTTTAGTGACCTTTGTTCTCTGTATGATTTGCCCTCGTACCATTTGTTCTGCTACTTTCAAATAAGACACTGTGCATCTTCTATCTGGTCAGAGTTTCCAAGTCAGCCTCTCAAGCCTTGGTGGGAAGACTTATTCCAGCTGAAGCCTCACAGTAAGGCTCTAATATCACAAATATATACTTTAATTATGGCATCGGGCAATTACTCAACCAAAAAAATTGCTTCGAGTTGGGAACAGGAACTGGGTCTTAAGTTTGGGGAAGGTTACTGGGAAGTAATTGACAGAATTCATACCTCAGCCTCATGTGCAAGACTCTCCCTTATTCAGTTTAAGACGGTATACAGATTACACTTCTCAAGACCTAGACTATCTAAAATATACCCCAGCATTCCTGACCTGTGCAACAGATGCAACACCTCCCTCTGTGATTTAACTCATATGTTTTTTGCCTGCCGTCACTTCAATGATGATGGACTTTTATTTTGAACTCTCTCATGTTCTGAGCGTTACACTCAAACCATGCCCACTAGTTGCCATTTTTGGTGTTTCTGAAGACGCCACCCTAAACCTTAGTCGTAAGCAACTGGATATTATCGCTTTCACTTCACTGCTGGCACGGCGTCGAATTTTGCTGTCTTGGAAAGCTCCTCACCCTCCAGCCCGATCACGTTGGCTGGAAGATGTTATGTTCTTTTTAAAAATGGAGAAAATAAAATTTAGACTCAGAGGAAATGTTAATAAGTTCTCACAGATGTGGCAGCCTTTTATTATATTCTTTGAAATCGGTTGGTACTTGCTTTATTGGGCCTGATATGTCAAATTACATGTAAAAACTTTATAAATAAAGAGGTAATAAAAGTAGTCTAACATAAATGTAAATGCTGTAATTTGATTATTTTAATAAACCATGTAACTTGGATGGATTCGATGCTGGCGTGACCACAGTGCACACGTCTGCTGTTGCTCACAGTGGTCCAAGGGACCGCTCAGGGAGTTTGTGTGTTTGCTCAGACACATGACAAAATTAGAGGGAACATTGCCCGGTACCATTACAAATTGTTTCAGTGACATAGATTATCTCACTGGTTTTAGTAATACTGGTAGCAGGATTTTCCACAGAGCGGTGTTCACATCTGCAGCAGTCCAAGCCTGAGAATCCCACAGTACCAGAGATGCTGCTGCCTGTTCCTACATGCTGTGGAAACTGGCCACATGAAATCAGACCTGCAAAAAACAATCAATCAGCACCATCTGTGCCATCATTCTAGGTTCTTTAGGCCTGGACTCTGCTGTTTTCAATCCACTTTTTAAAATAAAGAAACTAGAGACATCACTGATGGATCACAAAACTGGCACTAAACAATATTTGGGACTTTGACTTTGTCACAGCACTGAGACTGAAAGACAGACGACGAGAGTGAACAATGTTCAACTGGGAGAATGGAAGATAGATGGGTGTTCATATTCTGGGGAAGCTTGTGGCTTTATTAGGCAAAAGATGCTGAAAATGGAGCTGCCATGCAGGATAACAAAGATTCTTTGATGTAGGAGGACATACAGAAGGTTGGCGTGAGAAAAGATGATGCAAAGGATAGAGTGATGTTTGAGATGGACAGTGGAAGTTTTAGTGATAGTCACCCTCAAAATAGCCACTGAAACGTGGAAACAATTGGTCCGGTCTAGAACTAGTAAATGGTTGTCAGCAAGGCATTTTTTTCTGGTCCAAAGTCCATAACAGAGTCAATCTGCTGGATTGCCAAGAGTTGCAGATGCTGTTTACCATCTTCACACTTTGGGGCTAGAAACAGGAGTGGCTGATATCCTGAAGTAGAGTGAAAATATAAAAACAAAGTGTCAAAGGGGGGCTGAAGGCACC
>NW_024582799.1:303834-304855 GCF_018398535.1 Haplochromis burtoni
AGTATGGTGGTGTTACCTTGGGAGTGTGGAGGTGACACCGTCCAAGGCAATATGGATAGTTAGGTCAAGTGGTTGGTAGGGGTTGGCCTGCAGGTGTGTCAAGAACGCTAACCACAGCCAGAAGACACCGCCATCTTTGGAATACACAAATATGTGCACAGAGAGAGACTCTCATGATGCACTGAATGTTTCTTCTTCACATTCAGTATAATGAGGATGAAGACCGGGACAGCCCTACAACATTCAGAGTCTTAATAAACTTACGGGGGATCTCATCTACCAAACTATATCCTCAGCTGAAGTCATCAACTGCAACTGCATCGTGTGAGCAGAGCACCAGTTTCCCCTTCCTGAGTCAGCTGAAGGTTTGCCAGAATCCCTTCAAGGCAGACCGCAGTCTCTTTCCATGTCAGCTTCCTTACCTAATGTCTCTAAGCACTGAACACCTTGTACTTCTGGACACTCCGGGTAGGTTGCAGTTCTGAAATATGGCAGCAGTGTAGGATAATGGGTTCCTGGCAGCTTCATGTTTGATTCTTCTCAAATCTTTGGCAGTTAATTTGCATCTTTTTCTCTCAATATGTTTCTTGCGACTCTGTTTGCTATTTCCAAGAAAAGGTTTAATGGTTCTGTGGTCACGCCCTAATATCAGTTTCAAGAGTGCTGCATCCCTCTGAAAGACCTTTTACAATTTTCAGAGTCCTTTAAATCTCCTTTTTGGCCCATTTTGCTCAAGAAAGAGAAGCTGTCTAAAAATTATGCACACCATTACGCAAATACACTTCATCCAACATGCTTAAATCCAAAAGGCACCCAAAGTTTATACAGCTTGAAGTTGCAAAATAAGCATAATTTTGCAATTTTGGTATGGCCAAAATACTCACTTGCCTAATAATTGTGCACACAGTGTATATCTAGCCTCAGGGTCCGTCTCTACCAGAGAGGTGACAGACCACCTGAATCGCTGTACGTTAGCCCGCCCCCACCCAGCATCGATTTGCCTTGAGACCCTACAAAGGGC
>NW_024582799.1:305107-306267 GCF_018398535.1 Haplochromis burtoni
AATTTGTTTTGTTTTGGTGGCATGATCCATAATACACTGGATTTAACGTGGCTTCACTCCACATCAGCCACGCCGCTTTGCTCGCTAAAACACCGGTGTCAGCACATAAGGACGCTGTCATAGCCTGTCAACCACGTTGATTAGCTGCGTATATACGAATGTGAATCGCATTATTGGCTGGACTACAGGATAAGGTGGCACCGTTCTGATCCCATACAGGAGCAGCCAGTCACTGACTAACACTGCAAAACAGGATTGTTAAAGTTTTCATTTTAATTTCAATTCAGGTTAGATTTTTTTTGTGCGCAGAGACGTGCCAGCAGTGCGCAATTATGACCCAGCGTTTCAGTTTCTTAGGCTTTTTCTGGCATCGTTTAGGTTTCTAGTTTCATATTTTTTTCCAGATCTTTTAGTTATTTCCTGCTAAGCTTCTACGTTCTTGTATTTAGGTTTGTTACTGTTCCTCTCTTACATTCCACATTTCCTTTCTAGTCTTCCTCGTCTTCATCTTCGTTTATTATTTATGTCTGTTTTCTGTGTTTCCTGTCTGTCTCCCCAGTTGGCTATGTTCCCATGTCTGTTTCTTCCCCATACAATACTACATGTCAACAGAATAATCACAAAAGTAGAAGAACCAACTACACCCTTACTCCTTCCATAGTAATTAACAGCAGAAGTGGCATTCAGCTGCTGATAATGAAATGCAGTACTGGTGTGAGCAACTATTTAAATGTCAGTCCAAGTTTTTGTGCATATTTGTGTGGTGACACATTGCCACACAATGGAGATTCAATTCAATTCAATTCAATTTTATCTATATAGCCCCAAATCACAACAAAAGTCGCCTCAAGGCAGATCAGCAGTGATCTTAGAGAATGAACTATTGTTGTCCATCAATCTGTGGAGGATATTTTGTTATTTCTAACAGGCCTTGGTTAGCGTGTTAAAGTCCATGAACCAGTATGCCAGGTTTGAAAAGGTTTTCAGGAGAAAACAAATTCTCTATAAAATATGATTTATGAACTCCAGCAGTCAGCAGCTGGGACGTGGCTGCTGCAGCATCTTTGTCAATACAGTTTTTTCAAGGTAAACAGCACAGTAACACCTGACTCTTCATGTTTTTCATAACCAGTCACTCTGTTAGGTTAGAGGCAGACAAA
>NW_024582799.1:306357-307546 GCF_018398535.1 Haplochromis burtoni
GATCCATCTGTGTGGTCGATGGTGCATATCTATACGTTGCATTGTATTTTTTTCAGCAAATCAATTATACTCACACATGAAAAACACATATGGCACAAATCTGATGAGTAATTTTATTTGGAGTCAGACATATTGATATTTAAAAAAGCAGCAATGGGCGATCAGACAGGGTGCAGATATTTATGAGTCTCTGGCTGCAGATGACATCATCTGTAGACAAAAACAAGGTGTTGATGCAAATGGGTCCAAAGATTTGACAGTGACGGCTCAACTCAGGGACACGATTATTTGTAACGTAATAATGAGAAATTAGAAGGTGGAGGTCAATAATTTTTGAGCTGCCTTGTGTTCAGAGAAGCAGTTACATCCAGGACAGAGACTTTCAAGGACATACCCGATGCCTTACATCACCACATGAGGGGTATGTTTGTGTGTATATGAGTAGATGTTCGTTAATGTCTGTGTGCATGTGTGTATGTGTGTGAGAGAGAGATGCATCATGTGGGGAGGAAAAAGGTGAGGCAGGTCAAATTCGAGGCACTCAAGTTGATTAAAATGTCTTTGCCACCGTGCCTTCTCTCCTCTATTGCTTTCTCACTCTTCTCATTTCCTTCTCGCTGCTCTCCTTTCTGCAAGCGACTGCAGCTATACACAAACATTTCTGACCAAAAGCATCAGAATTATGACTGTTGAAGCTCAGATAGAAGGCCCGATGTAAATAATGTATTGTTTTTCATGTAGTTTAAGCTAAAGACAGACATTCTAGTGCTCTTTGCAGTCAGTCGCCTTCAAAACTATCCAAATAACTGTTTTCTGCTTGCTGAACCTCAAACTCAATAAAGAACCCATCATTAATATCCCCAGAATAATTTTGTTTTATAAATATAAAGATAAATAGAAGAAGGAAGAACATGTTTTTTTTTTTTACATTATTATAAACATGTGAAAATATTGCAATATTTCATCAGTGGCTAGGATTTAGTGAGGTTTAAAGCCTGTACATCGTGGGGATGTAACGCTTATTTAACATGCTTGTTTTGATTTAGCCATTTCTCATATGTAGTCTGCAATAGGCAAACATCTACTATATTGTGTTTGTTTATGTTTTGCACTTTTATAGATTATGTAACATAACATCTTTGTTTAAATCAATTCTGACAAGTTTGTTAAGTTAACACGTTATTTAATT
>NW_024582799.1:308929-310094 GCF_018398535.1 Haplochromis burtoni
GAAATTTAATGTCACCTCTCTGGTGGGGAAGGAGGCTAAATATAGTCAGGATCACCTCAATGCATGGCTTGGACTCTGTTCCAGTCTGGAGTTGCCCTCCGTGAGAGGTAGTGGACTGGGCTGGATATCTTGGATATCTTGGCATCCCCTTGGCTTGTGGCCTGTACCTCGTAGTTTTTCCTTGTGGACTAGAGATTTTTGTTCCTTGCGCCTTAGGTTTGGGGAATGGTCCTGAGTGCAGAGTACCTGGCCTTCCTAGATTCCTTGGATGGAGTGCTCGAGGGTGCTTCAACTGGAGACTCTGTTGGCCTACTGCGAGACTTTAATGCTCATGTGGGCAACAACAGCGAGACCTGGAAGCGCATGATCGGGAGGAACCGCCTGCCGGATCTGAACCTGAATGGGTATCCATAAGTGCCTGTGGTGCCACGACACCCAAGATTGATTTGGGAACAGGTCGATCAATTTTGTTGATCTCCCCCAAAGCTTTCATGTTCTGCCAGTGTAGCACTCCTGGTCTACTTTTACACCTGTGAAATTTGATAATATGACAAATATGACATAGATAAAATGAAGTCGTCTTCATGCCCCTCATATATCCTCCCCACCAAGCTTTTTACCAGCGTTTTGATACTGTTGGTCCTTGGGTTGTGAACCTTTTTACTGTTTCTCTTCAGACTGCGGTGTTCCCCAGCTTCTTAAAGCATGCCATTGTGAAACCAAGGCTCAAAAAAAACCCCAACCATGGGTTACAAGTAACGGCGTTACCTTTTTCAGTAACGAGTTATCTAACGAATTACTATTTCTATTGTTGCAACGCTGTTACCGTAACTAACAAGAAAATGCGGTCCGTTACTATTTTTCAACAAACAGAGGGTCGAAGCTGTGTTCAGCTCATCGCATCTTATATATAAGTTGTAAGTAATCTGGGCGAGAGAGAGAGACAGCAGAAAAAGAAAGAGAGTGAATTTTGAGATGTGAGAGATTGTGTTTGGAGTGTGTAGTTAATGTGTCACCTTGTGTAGTTAGTGTGTGGTGTTGTGGATAGTTTTGTGTTGTGTGTCAGAACAATGAGGCGACTGCTGTCTCCAGGTAGAAACAGCAGTGACACACCTGCTGCTGTCAGACCTGCAGGTATCAGGCTGTGATGTTTCCTTTATAGTGG
>NW_024582799.1:311629-318309 GCF_018398535.1 Haplochromis burtoni
AGTGATACACCTGCTGCTGTCAGACCTGCAGGTATCAGGCTGTGATTTTCTCCTTTATAGTTGACAGAAATATTTGGAGTGACACAAATAATTTGTGGCATCTTATTGAAGAACAGCTGATTGTTCTGTAAATAGTTTGAAATGGTTATTTAAATCAAGGTAAAAGGTAAATGGCTGCAAGTAACTTTGTTTGCAAAAGTTGTGCATGTGGTTTTAAAATTGACAATTTATATTTGCATTTAAAGTTATGAAATATGATCAATAAACATGTTTGTGGTTGTTACAGTAAAAAATAGAACTTTTTCTACTCGGATTTTATGTTTTTTGTCTGATTTTAGATCAATTGTGTTAATACAGTTTGTCAAAATGAAAACATGACTGTAAATTCAGACACGTGAGGTTGTGCTGAAAAGGATGAGACCAAACAAGGTAAAGGAAATAGCTTTTAAAGGTGAAATGTGGAGGAAACATCAAAAGTGGTTAAAAATGGCCAATTCTACCCTGGACTCCAGAGGGTTAAAGTAACACAATAGTTACTTTTCAAGTAATTTAGAATCGTGTAACTCAGTTACTAACTCAGTTACTTTAGTAACTAGTAACTATAATTAATTACTTTTTCAAAGTAACTTGCCCAACACTGCTTGGATCCAACATTACTTCCAAATTATATACTTATAAACTCCCTTTTATGAAAAGACTTCGAGAAGCCAGTTGCTGCTCACGTTACAGCCAACTTGGATAAACATAACATCTATCACTATTTCCAATCTGGTTTTCTTGAAATGCATTCCACTGAAACATCACTACTTAAAGTTACCAGTGATATTATGAAGTCAGCAGATTCTGGAAAATACGTCCTGGTCTTAGGTTAGACCTCTCCTCAGCCTTTGACACAGTTAATCGTCGTCCTGATAAACAAACCGAGCGATCTGGTTGGCACGTCCGGCTCTGTTCTTCTGTGGTTTCCATCCTACATAATGTCAGGAGTTTTAGTGTGTATGCAAAGCAGATCATGTCTGAATGTACAGAGCTGCTATATGGAGTTCCTCGAGGCTCCGTGCTGGGACCTATTCTGTTTTTAATATACATTCTTCCTTTAGGCCAGATAATACAGCAGTTTATTGATATTTCTTCTTTTTGCTAAAGATATTTAGCTATACTGCTCATTTAAGGCTTCTGAAGTTCACAAACTCTGCATTTTGACTGCTTAACAAATATTAGGCAATGGTTGAACAACAGCTACTTACAGCTAAACCCAGACAAAACTGAAACTTTGATTATTGCACCGGCAGAGCAATGTCTGACATCAAACACCACCTGGGTGATTCGGGTCTCTTGCAGAAGCGTAGCCTCAGAAATTTAGGTGTTATTTTTGACGAAGCTTCCTTGACTTAAAACAGAGTAGAACCTTCTTTTTTCATTTGTCTGTTTACTTGTTTAAAACAAGAAAGGCCTGGCTCATCTCCAGGTTGTCCAAAACTCGAGGGTACTGACCCGCTCAGATGAACTCATGGAACAGCCTGATGGAGGTTGCTGAGGAGAGGGAGGTCTGGGATTCTCTGCCTAGGCTGCTGCCGCTGTGACCAGGCCCCAGGTCAGGCCCCAGGTAAATGTAAGAAAATGCATGGATGGATTTTCAGCTATGTAACTTCTATTTGTTTTAAATTATTCATAAATTAAACCCAACATTAAAAAGTGTAGTGTGGAAATGACACACCAACAGCGTTTACAGTTGCACACAGCTGCCCTCTTTGTAGCACACACACACTTGTCCACCTCAGGTCCCAGCACATCTTTTATAGGGGAGCCATGGTGAGATGATTGCTCCACCCCTCCCCTCCCCTGCAACTGAGCCACAAACCACACCCGCCGCATGTAGGGAATTTATTGTAAGAAATAAATGAACACACCTGACACGGTTTGGCTAAAGCTCAGGAGGTAGAGCAGGTCACTTAGTAATTAGAAGGTCGATGGTTCAGTCCTCGTCTGCTCCTCGTCTAAGTTAGATAGAAGGTGAATCAGGCAAGTTTTGTCACGTGCGATATAAGAACCTCCATTTAGCATTTATAAAATAATAAATTTGCTTAATTTAGATTATAGGTCACTCATTCCAACCCTGCCATGCAGCCGCACAGCTTTGTTCAAGTGTCGAATTATTTTAAACATTACATAGTGAAGGTTTGAGGGATGGCAGCTGAGGGGCTCATGTGAAGGTGTTTGTTGACAGTATAGCAACAAAACCATAAATAAGATCCAACCCAGAGCAGCAGGGCCTCTAACAGCCAACTGTTATTGGTTTTATACTCTGCCTGCGAACAAGCCACTGCATCTGTAAACTGTTTAGTATTGAATTACGTTAATACAGCTGCAGATATTAGTATTAGACTCCTTGATGTTAATGCAAAGCCACAGGGCTGCTTAGATCTGTTTGACAGAGCAAACGACCACTTTTTTCATGGTAAATATACGTACGCAGAAACTTTCAACCTCCTGATTTTATCTGGGGGTTTGTTGCACGAATAGAAAAGCTGTAATGAGGCAACAGCTGACTTTTATAGAAGACAACTTTCCTGACAAACATCCCACAGCTGCAGCAGAAGTCACGCTTAGAATTAGAGGAATGTTGGTCTGTCATTGACTGTGTGCAAACAATGAACATTGACTGACATTGTGGTTCTGTGAGCTACCTTTTGAAGTATTGATACATATTTAGAAGGAGTGGTAGTTTTATGGAGTTAACAATGTTATTATTATAAGAGTGTGCATGCACTGGATGGCTGGCTTTGCAAAGGATCTTCACTGTGATGTGAATATGTACTTAATGTAAAAATAGAACAGCTGGTTGTGTTTTAAAAAACTATCCAACCACTTCATTAGAACTAAGTTAAACTGGCAAGTTGTGAACAATATAATGTACTTGCATTCATGCATTTTTACTTGCATTTATATAACTTTTTTCTAGTCTCACTCAAAGTGCTTTAGACCACAACCTACCAGAATAATTAAACCTAAGATGCATGTCTGGGGACTGTGGGAGGCAAAGCACACAGTGGGCTTCTTTGTATGTTGGCTGGAGGTCTGTTTTTCATTTTATCATAAACAATGCAACTACTGTTTAATGTACAAAGACCATTCAGATGTAATTACTACTGTGTTTAAATATTTTCTATGTAAAATAAAGGAAAACCTACGAGTATCCTACTGCTCAATTATTATGTGTTTGTTAAGTTTTTTTGCAAATTTGTGGAAAAGTGGAAATGTGTCATCAGAATTGTTGTCTAAAGGCAAAGAAAGATGCCCAACGGATTTACTTTACCAAATTGACCATCCCAGCCTTGCCATAATGGTCCATTTGATTCACCTTTTATTGTTTATTTTATTTTCACTTACTGAATACGGGACAGACTTGACTGGGGGAAAGAAGGGGAGAAAGAAAGAGGGAAAGAGAAACAGCTGAGAAGAGGGACGGGGGAGAAGGGCAAAAGACAAAAACCAACAGAATAAGCAGAGAAAAAAAATGCATATATCGATCACCTGGATCACCTGCTGAGAAAGAAAAAAGAAAACAAGCAGAAGAGAACAAGAGTAATAGAATAAACAACATCACAATGATATATGGGAATATGACAGTAAATACTAAATATTAAACATTATTGTGCAGCACATAAGATCAACAGAACACAGTGTGCTTTGAGGTAGGAGCCAAAAAGGGTGTAGTTTGTGGGTGTGATCACCCGTGTGTACACCTGTGAGCATGGACGCGCTTGTTTTTTGTTTTTTAAAAGGTTCCTTCATGTAATGATCTGCTAGAGGGTGTGGGGGGGCCACAGCCCCGTCCTCCAGGGCGTGAAGCAGGTGTGGAGGAGATCAAAACTCCAGACATCCAGAGGCCCCCAGAACACAAGAGACCAAGGAAGACCAACAGAGGGGCAGCCGCGCCACTGTCCCAGAAAGAGCTGAGGAGAGTCCCAGATGAGGGCTCACTCAGCAGCCGCGGAGCAGAAGCCAGGGGGAGTTGCAGTGACGCGCCCGTGAGCTCCGCCGGCAGCCAGCCGTGCCTGAGTGACCGAGCCCCAGGCCGAGAGGCCGGGGGCACCCCACCTCCGAAGTGGCCCGAGCGAGCCCCAGGCTCCAGGCCCCGATAAGCGGCCGCCAAGGAGTGAGCCGGTGTGTACCTGGACGCCCATCCCCGGACACAAAGAACCACCAACGCACCGACACCTGAGGGAGTCCGCCACTGGCAGGGGAAGTGGTGGTGGGGGAGATAGGCCTCCAAACCTTGGAGGGCCTGAGATGTCCCCAGAGAGGTGGCGCCTGACACCCAACCTGACATATAGACACAGACATCCATTCCCACCCTCATGCTCTCATATGCACTCACTCCACACTCAACCAACGTGGAGACAGACATAAAGAGACGCTGTACACACAATCACACTCCCCAAGCGTACTCTACAAACCGGGTCTAGGTACCCTTGCCCCTGGAGGGGGGAACTGCACCCAGACCCAGCCTTTAGACAACAATTCTGATGGCAAAAGAGCCAAACGGGACAGGCACAAAAAAAAAAAAAAAAATGAAATGTCTGATGCCGAGTTGAACAAACACACACAGCAACACATACCAGACAATATATTCCTCAACTTTTTGTGCAAGTTACAGAACATCTGTGACAGGAGAGCTAAAGTCAGAGTTAAAGCCGTCTGAGACGAGTGTCTGGTTGTAAAACATTCTTTTAAGTATTATAGGCTCAAATGTAAACATGAACTTACAACGAGACAGACGGCCTCTCTGTTTGTGAAATGTGAACCACCTACTCTGACCTTATTAATAAACATAGAATTTAAAATGACATTACTATTATATACTATTTATACCACTTTTGTTACATTTTATTCTACTACATGCTTTTAAGTTTTGGGGACAGACATAGTCTGACAGTATAAACTCCTCACATGTTAATTATAGTGCACCACTTCACAACAACGGTTGCTTCAAGCTGCTATTGTAAGATATAGGCCCTCGTGTAGTGTATCTCTAGCATCTCCAGGGTAGAGAGAGTGTAGCGTCGTGTAGACTGGCAAACAGTCCAGTCCCATCCTGCCAAGACTGGCTGTTGGTAATGAGGTTAAATTTATGGTCCCACAAATGTGTCCGTCTGTGTAGACTTGTTGGTCGGACCGAGGCGGAGAGAGGTTTTCACCCATCCAAGATGTTCTTCCATGCAGTCCTCCAATATAATGTTCACTGGGAACAAAAAAACTTCAATGATAAAAAAAACTACAGTATGAAAATCACAAAGAGTGGTTGCACGGTCACTTTTTCACTTTTTACCACTGGTTTCACTTGAACGCTTTGCATGCTATTTCAAGACCTGCACCGACTGTTACTGTGATGAAACACATCCGGGTCTTTCCCAACCAAGACTAGGAAGGTCCAGCAGCTGCTTCAAGAGAGGAACATCAAGTCTGGTGTCAAGGCCCTCTACAGCATGGCATGGACCAACCTAAAGAGAGGCATTCAAAGGCTAAAGGGACTACAAGAAGAGGACAATCTACAATAAAGATACCCAGGAGACCATCAGCTGGTGAACTCCACATTTTAAAAGATTCCTCACATCCCATCATAGTTTGTTCCAGGCTGGAGAACAGTTTCCATCTGATAGCCATCAGGGCATTACTCACCACCTAGCACCATATATAATAGTTGTTATGATGTACAATAATGCCACACATGTGTGTTTTCATGCAATAGTGTTATATGCCACATGCAATGGTGTATTGTGTGAATGATTATCACCATAAGGAAGGCACCTACTCTCGTTATATTTCATGTATTTATGATCACAATAAGGTTAAATTCAAATTCAAGTGTTATAGTTTTGCTCTCCTTTGTGGCCGGCTGACAGAGTGACAACAGCACAAGCAAGAGTGGCCACAGACCGGCTGTAACACATACTTTGTGCACTGCCTCCCTCTGAGAACAGCGCTCGCTGCAGGCAGACGAACGTGCTCTCTGTGCTCGACCACAGAATCAGCTTTAGGGTGGCGTCCCCAGAAAGGAAGGCCTCTGGGTCTCGACGTAGACTGCTGCCCTCACAATATGGATCAGTGGCAGAAAAGGGATCAATGCAATCGATCGATAGCTGACGGATGTTAGACAATCAGACTGCCAAGGATCATCAATATGAAGAAGCATTTGGGGACAGTAAGCAGGAATGTAGATAGAGAGACAAAGACAAAACACAAACTATGACTCAGACTGGCTTTTTCAGTAGCCTCGTGTCTGCCACAGTAGGTGCCTCAATCTTTCTTCTATAACGTGGCAAAAACATGTGGTGGGTGACAGTAGAATATGTGGTAGAGCTCTCATACTGGATTTCATTAGATTTCACAGGTATGCATAACTCTGAGTGTATATTTACAAAATTCAATTCACGGTATATATCATTTTCTGCTTTTATCATTTGCCATGGAAACAGAAGCTGGGTGGTCCTTCCTAAAACAAGCAGCCAACCAAGGGCCTTGCTGAGTTTTTAGTGATGTGAAGGCAGAAAGAGTAACAAAACCTAACGGAAATAAAAGGAAATAATATTTACATGAATCTGCAGCTTGATGCATAGTGTACGATATGTAGCCATGAGTTCTTTGGTCTCTGCACAGACACTTTATTTTAGACGTGT
>NW_024582799.1:319154-320857 GCF_018398535.1 Haplochromis burtoni
CTAACAGTACAACATTTGAACCAGTGGCAGTGTTGTTGCTTGATAATTTTATTCCCTTTTAGCAAAATGTATTTGACAGCATTAGATTCGTATGTGGTCAAAGCAGTGGGTGAAACAGCAGCACTGGTCAAACACAGGCTCCGTGCGCTTCAGGAAATAGTCACGACTTCTGATCTGTTGATTTGCATTTATGGGCACAGATTAATCCGTTATCTGATGAACAACTACAGAGACCACAGTTCCGGTCATACATGTGACAGATGTTTACATTTCACATATATTATTCTGTAATACACTATTAGTACGTTTTTAAATGGATTATTATTAATACACACTAAAAATAACTCGTTTAGATTTAAGTACAGTAAGTTCTCATTTAGGTTTAAGCATTAAAATACTTGGCTATGTTTAAAAATCATGCACTGTTTTAAAGTTTCTTTCCAGGGTGTTGCATGCACATCCAAAGAGTTTATACAATGCATCTGTTGCAGAAATGTTATATTCCTCCTATTAAGTCATGCTGACAGTAACAAATTTGTGTTTTTCTTCAGATTTCAAGGCTGTTTCTCGCCATTCAAAACTGGTTGTGGTATGATGGCAGAAACTAAACAGGGACAGATGTTGATCTTGTGACCAACAGAGGCCCAGACTGACCGTCATATTATTGCCATAATCAGTCATGAGAAGGCGAGTTAGCCGAGTTTCGATTAGGAGGTAAAATTAGTCAAGCTAGCTGCCTGCTAGAAATTGTGTTCCTATAAGAAGCTGATTATTTACTCCCCCTGTTATCATTTTCTCCTGTTTTCTCCATGTGATGCTAAATTATAAGAGGCTACATGACTTTTTCAGGATCTCTGCATAATGTGATTTGCTTGGCTAACGGCCGTGCTGGAGGTTTTGGATAAACATGATGTGATAGGCTGATCCTGCACTAATGCACTGAAGCTTCCACAAGTTGAATTTCTTTCAGCTTTAAGCAGAAATCTATAGATCCATAATTCAGATTGGTAACATGTGCTGGCACCACATTCAAAGTGGAAGAGAAGCGAGAGCACTAAAGCCTGAAACCAAGCCAGTCCTGCCTTAATGAATGATATCTGCAGTTAAAAACAAAGCAACCATTTTCTCCTGCCTCTCTGTATCTGCAGGTCTCGGTAGCTTGAATGTATTTCTTTTCCAAGTCATAACAGTAAAAGCTATTTTGGCAGCAGACAGCACTCAGTCCTTATACAATGTCAGTGGGATGATTGCCAAAGTTTAATCAGCGCTGCAGGTTTTACTGAATGTGTTCATTTAATAAAACTTGCATGTGCGTGCAGTTTTATCACACAAGTTAATATCTGTAAGTGATTCTGGCTCTGCACATTTCTGGATCCAAACTCTGGTTGCTCTGCTGCTTTGCTGCTTTGGCGAGCATAGAGGATTCAAGATGATTATTTTCACTTTAATTTGTTCCTATTATTCCAACCTGTTATTTTGCACTCAAGTTAGAAATCTTTACAGGTAATAATAAGGTGAGTTTCTAGCTCGTGTCCCAGCACCTACACTGTACTCAGGCTGCACTCTTGCTTAAACCAAACTGAAGATTTCTTTATCTCTGGTAGCTGTGAGGAAGATAAACACTGCTGTGAAAGACAGTTATTTAATGCAAGTGGATTTATATTTCATTTGAGTGGGTGACTTGAGTGGAGTGTCACTATCCC
>NW_024582799.1:345561-362007 GCF_018398535.1 Haplochromis burtoni
TGTCTACCAACTAAGTGTAATTACATTCAGTCCTTCACCAAAAACATGATATACTCTTCTTAGTAAATTGATATTCACCACCTAGACATATTTATCCTACAAATGTTAGTCTCTATTAAACATAAGCAGATTTGAATTATTAGCTTTTTAATCTGCAGAAAGCTGTTTATGCTGGTGAAGCTCTGACTCTGTCAGACTGCTGTTGTCTCGGTGTTGAATATTTAATAAGTCTTTTCTCAGAAGCCGCAGCAGGTCACATCGACGCTGGCCATGCTGCACACTGATAAACCACACCAGGACGTGCACACGCACTGAGAAAGTCTCACATAGATTCACTAGTTGCTAAAGATAGAGCCTTCAATCCAGCCTTGAGATGATTATTTATTTTATTGCATATGATTCTATTGGCTGTTCGGGGTTGTCTGTCCGATCCAATCTTAAATCCACACTGGTGAAACTTTCATACTTCTGTCCTTTCTCGTCTCATCTCTCCCTCCCTGATTCTGCCTGTTCTCCGTCCTCGCCTGTACTGTAATCACATTACTCTCTCTCTGTCTTCTCTGTAGATCTGAGTGTACACAGAGCATACCCTGCCATCCTTGTCTGATGAAAGAGTCACGACATCTGCTTCAGATACACAGACCATATTCGCATACAAAGATGCAGCCCACTGTGGTTCTTCTCTTCTCCTCGATCTTCCTCCTGGCTTTCATCATCCCATTCTGCTTCTCCCAGAACGAGGGAGACCTGGTTGTTCAGACACGTACCGGTCGAGTTCGAGGCATCCGCCAGCTGGTGCCGGATCAGAGCTACATAACTGCTTTTCTGGGCATCCCCTTTGCTGAGCCCCCACTGGGGAACCGCCGTTTCCGTCCTCCGGAACCCAAACGTCCGTGGACTGGAGTGATCGAGGCCAAGGAATACCCCAACGCGTGCTATCAGTATGTGGACACAGCATTCCCAGGCTTCCAGGGCAGTGAGATGTGGAATCCTAACAGAGACATGAATGAGGACTGCCTCTACCTCAATGTCTGGGTGCCCTCCTCGCCCAGACCTCACAACCTCACTGTCATGGTGTGGATCTATGGTGGAGGTACTTAAGAATTCACAAACCATACTGGGAATATCACTCCAATTGTCATTGGAGCACTGGGTTAGCCGTTCCTGATATATTACATTAGAAAATTCCTCGTCTGTCAGATTATTTTTTATGTAGAAGGATTGAGGATATTACGCTGGAATTCTAATCATTAAACGTCTTGAATAACAGCGATGAATTGTTGTAGTACGCTCTAATATTGTAGGTTAATGCTGTGATATTCCATGTTTCCAGGCTTCTACAGTGGATCTTCTTCTCTGGATGTGTATGATGGTCGTTACCTAGCTCACAGCGAGACAGTCATTGTGGTTTCGATGAACTACCGGATCGGTGCTTTCGGCTTCCTGGCTCTGCATGGCTCCTCCGAGGCTCCTGGCAATGTCGGCCTCCTTGACCAGAGGATGGCGCTGCAGTGGGTACAAGACAACATCCATTTCTTTGGTGGAAACCCTAAACAGGTGTGTTTCTCATTGCTTTATTTGTCAGGTCTCTGTTATGCTAGAATTAATATGAGCCTGTTTTGATTTAGTTTTCTATTTGTTCTCTCTGTGAAACAGGTTACGATCTTTGGCGAGAGTGCTGGTGGAGCTTCAGTAGGATTCCACCTGTTGTCTCCAGACAGCCGACCCACTTTCACTAGAGCCATCCTCCAGAGCGGGGTCCCCAACTGCCCCTGGGCCTCAGTGAGTCCCGCTGAAGCCCGCAGACGTGCCACACAGCTGGCAAAGTTTGTCGGTTGCAACGGAGGAAACGACACCGAGATAATAGACTGTCTGCGCAGTAAAAGTCCACAGCAACTTATCGATCATGAGTGGCAGGTAATTTACACAAATTCTGCTTGACTTATCATGTTGTTTGCAACGTGGACGAGAGACTTATTTTCAGTTTGATGTTTTTTAATTTCAAACCACTGGTTCTTTGATGCAATGGTTTATTACCTGTGGTTCCTACTAAGTGCACAATATGTTGTTAAGGATCAAAATCAGACCGGACTCAAACGCAAGACTCTCTCAAACAGTTCAGGAGAGTGTTCCCAAGAACACAAAACAGCCCACTGCTCTCCAGCACGGGCTTCTCCAACCAAGGGGATGTAGTTAGTAAGTTTTTCTCATTCAAAGCCAAGTTGCACAAACACGGATATAAGGAGCCGTGTTTCAGTAACTGAAGACCGAAATGGGAGGTCAGACTAACGAGGACAGAGGGACCATGCCAGTATGTACCTGTATCAGTCAGGGCTGCAACTGAAGATTATGTTGGTAGTTGAACAATCTGCCAATTTTCCTTCCATTAGTCGGTTGGCCAGTGATTATTTCAACAACTCTCACAGTGCTGTGGGCAAACCTGTTCTAGTCTTCAGTCCTCACCTGCTCAAATCTGCCCACTCTGCTGTCTCGTTCCACAGAAAATTAAAATAATGAAACACATGAATTTGAAAATAATCAAATGTATTTTTAAAAGGACTCAATAGGACTGTCAGAATAAAAATCATATAAATAAAAATATTAGTTGTACAAATTAAAGTGCTATTAGTATTTAAATACAAAATAATGTGCAAATAGGAAACTAATTTGCTTTCTAGTCCAAAATAACAAGTTAACCCTGTAATGCTATAAGTTTCTGCGACCTCTGTCTCATCAACATCAATACTTCCCATAATTTCAAAATGTTGTGGACAAAACTCTTTTTTGTCTAAAATTAACATTGTTGCCAAAAATGCCCAATGTATCAAAAATATAATAAAAATATATCATACACAACACGACATAGCAAAAAAATATTGTGGATTTTGTTTTAAGGGTTAATAAACATCTCAGTTCAAAAAAATCTGAATTTTCTGGCTATTTTTTGACGGGTTGGGTCTGACAGGGTTAACAAAGTTTACAGATGATTCAGTTCATGAATGCACAATTACTCTGAACATATTCATCACGATCATTTACCAACAAAACAGATTTAGAAAAGACCGTTGCTCATCACATATTTGGTTATAGATCATAGTTTCTCATTAGGTGGAAGAGGTTTACTACAATATTAAAGTGTGAGATTTAAAGATTTACTATCACGTTTCATCCTGAGAAGTTTCTGACAGCTAATGTAAACATTACTGTAAAAACATTCATATAAACAACATGTCAATGCAACCCACTAACTTGTCAAAGGAGCTTGCAAAGAAAAGCGTCTGGACTTCTTTAAGTTGCTTGTCCCTCTGTGGGGGGGACACTCCCACTGGGTTTAAATCTGGGACTCCCCACCATTTGACCTTAGAACTGAAGAAGCTTCTCGGATGAGAGGTGAAACGTCTTCAAGCAACTTAAAGAAGTCCAGACGCTTTTCTTTGCAAGCTCCTTTGACTACGATGACCTGGATGACTGAGAACCTTCACAGACAACCCACTAACTTCATAAAACTGACCCATTTGGACATCGCAGCTCCAGCGTGCCAGCGTTTTAAATGCTCGTGCACTGCATCAGTGCTGTCATGGAAGGAAAGCTCTGCTTTGCACAGTCTGCATTTAACTTTGTTTGCTGTTACATGCTTGCACATTTTTTTAAATCTCCCTGTCGCCAAATCTTTATAATCGATGACGTCATGTTGACGAATCGTTGCAGCCCCAGTACCAGTATGTCTGTTACTGGGGTAAGTCACACAAAAGGAGTAGCTTGGTTCTGGAGTAGGAAGTAGCACTTCTTGGTGTTTATGTTGCGTTATTTCACAGTCCCATGTGGGTTTGTCATCCATGCAGGTTCTGCCATGGTCCGCTCTGTTCCGATTTTCATTTGTGCCTGTTGTGGATGGCGAGTTTCTGCCCGACACTCCTGAGGCCATGCTCAACTCAGGGAACTTTAAAGACACGCAGATTCTCCTCGGCGTTAATCAGAATGAAGGCTCCTACTTCCTGCTGTATGGAGCACCAGGCTTCAGCAAGGACAACGACAGTCTGATCTCCAGAGAGGACTTCCTGGAAAGTAAGGATGGATATATGTAACTGAGCAGAGAGAATTGTATAAATCCATCCAAAACATTCAAGTTAATTCTGCTTCAGGTTATTACGGCACAGTTTTACTTGTATCGTGTTAAAACCTTCAGTGTCACTCTTCCAGGTGTTAGGTTGAGCGTACCTCATGCTAATGATATCGGCCTGGAAGCAGTGGTGCTGCAGTACACCGACTGGATGGATGAGAACAATGAGATAAAAAATCGTGATGCCATGGATGACATTGTCGGTGACCACAACGTCATCTGCCCGCTGGCCCACTTCGCTCGCTCTTATGCACAACACAATGCCCTCAAGGCTAACGTGGGTGGCATCAACTTTGGTGGGGTGAACAGTGGAAACTCACAAGGTAGGATACCCGAGTACCAGTGTGGTCTGTCAGATCTAGAAGTATATATATCCCATACCCAGACACGCTACTGTTTGAAGGACCTGCTTTCTGGTGATAGAACAATTTGGTACGATACTTAAATTAAACTGTGCGTTAAATTTCATGTTTTCACTTTTTAATGCAGATGATAGCTGTTTTAAATATGCTATAATGTGCAGGACAACTGTACAACAATTGAATCTGCATTTGTCATGTAAGCGATGTTGATACTCTGATGATAGATCAGTAAAATATTCTAGTTGGAAAAATGATTTATTTTTTAACTGTCCTTGTAAAAGATTAAAACATATCTGTAGTTTCTGAGTAAAAATGAAATAATAATGATGATTAACTATTTATAATTGTAATTTTCATGCATTTTCTTCCACCATTTATTTCTTAAGGAGGGATGTATCTTTACCTTTTCGATCACCGGGCATCCAATCTGGCCTGGCCAGAATGGATGGGGGTGATCCATGGCTATGAGATTGAATTTGTTTTCGGGCTGCCACTGGTGAAGAGGCTCAACTACACCCGAGATGAGGAGAAGCTAAGCCGACGTATGATGAAATATTGGGCCAACTTTGCTCGGACTGGGTGAGGCCACAAAAAAAAAAACTACCTATGGAATCAGGGTCTATGTCCACGTCCAGTCTTTTTTATGCAAATGCACCTCAGCAGCCATGTTTTTCAGTCAAAATAAATAATGCAGGAAAAGCTGTATGAGTAAGCAGCCCTTTAATTCCTGTGAGACTGCAGGTTAATGAGTCTTGACATGAATTTGGAGGCACAGAGAGCTTCTCCTGACAGTTAACCCTCATGCTACTTGGCTTAAAGGAAAGGCTTTAATAAGTAAATGTTAATGCTGCGAGGTACACAGTGGGGGAAATTAAATTATTTGATCTCCTTTTGAAATTGTATCCAGTTACAAAGAATTGAGAAAGCTACAATTTATTTTAATAGTAGCATAAACTGTCAGCAAAAACAAACATTCTGTAACAGTTACAAATTCATGTGCATTTTAGTGAGTGATCAGTATTTAATCAGCTTGGAAGACAATTCAGTACTTGGTGGAATGACTGCAGCAAGAAACACTGTCAGACATTTCCTGTATTCAATTCAGTTTTATTTATACAGCGCCAAATCACAACAACAGTCGCCTCAGGGCGCTTTATATTGTAAGGTAGACCCTACAATAATACATACAGACAAAAATGAAATGAAATAAAATTTAGTGATCCTTAGTGAGCACGTACATGTTTGAGCTTGAAACACACAGATATGATTATCTGAATATGTTTCTCATTGAGCAAAATGGCTCAATGCGCCATGCTGCAATGGAACATGAAGTAGTGATGTACTACGAGTACCGACATCGACTGCAAGCAGAATTGTTGTGAATCTAACAGTTAGTTTGGAGATCATTTTACTGCTTTTTCGTTTGATTTAGTTGTAATTGCAATATCCTTTCTTGTTCTGTCTGTATCAGAAATCCCAATGACGTGCAGGGAGATAGAGGGAAACGCTGGCCTGTGTTTACCGTCAGCGAGCAAAAACACGTTGGCCTCAACACCGAGTCACTCAAGATTCACAAAGGTTTGCGAAACCAGATGTGCGCATTCTGGAATCGCTTCCTGCCACGCCTTCTCAATATTACTGGTAAATACTATTAAATATTACTTCATCTCTACACTTGAAATCTGTACTGAATGCAGGTCTTCACTTATGTTCCACTTAAAATTATGACACTTCTCACTGGATGCATGATACAAGAATTATTTTAAACTAAAGTGGAGCTTTCCCACATAGCAGGCAGGTCTGGCCCGGATCTGGTGTCAAGCCGGCACTGCTGGCTGACTTCTGGCACGGTAAGTGGTATGTCATCAGATATGGGCCAGGCCTGGCGTAGATGGCACTGTTTATGTGATGGCATGCTCATAAAAAACAGGTCTGGCCCGGAACGGCATCAAGCTGGCACTTCTGACTGACTGGTGTCATGGCAGGGTGTATGTCAACCAGATGTGGGCCAGGTCTGGCAGTGATGGCACTATTTATGTTCCTATTTTCCTATTTTAGTTAGAAGACCCAAATGCCATGTTGCAATACTATACTGCTATGGTAGCCAACGTTTCAAATGCAGGTTTGACAGGTTTGTGAGTGTACACTTTATCCAAAACCTAGTGAGGTTTACTCATCGTTTACCACTGGTGGCTGTAGCTCAGGAGGTAGAGCAGGTCACCTACTGATTGGAAGGTTAGTGGTTCGACCCTGGCTCCTCCAGGGTCTGCATGAGTGTGAATGTGTGAATGAATGCAGTTAGGAAGCGCACTCGGCAGTTTCAGAGAAAGTGTGTGTTTGGGTGAATGTGGCATGTTGTATAGAGCACTTTGAGATGTTGGGAGAGTAGAAAAGCGCTATATAGAATCAGGCCATACTTCGCTATATGCTCCTGAGAGCTCTCTCGCTCCATGATCTACCTCTCTTCGCTACCTCGTGATTTGGAGTTATGTTTGCGGTAGATATAGTTAATTCAATGGCTTGACTAAGGTCACTTAGGCTGACATCTGGGCGCCAAGCTGAAAACTGTTCCTGAGCAGCAAAGGACGCAAGTGGTGTTGCAACTGCCATGTGGGGGCCCTTGGAAAACCAGATCTGGGCACCAAAGGGCCGTCCATTCTTTGGCAGTATGTGGGTCTGTGTAGTTGTTGTGCAGCAGGCCCTAGTGTGCCGTGTGACCTCTGGCAAACCAGATCTGGGCCACCAAAGGGCCGTCATTCTTTGCAGTATGTGGGTCATGTGTAAGTTGTGTGCAGCCATGGGCCAGTTGCAGACACACTGGTGGTCAGCCTAATGTGTACCTGTATCATTCTTTGCAGTATGTGGGCGAGATCCGTGAAATACCAATTTTGCTATGTGGGATGTAGCAGCTTGTGTCAGTTCGTTGTTTTGTTTTTCTTAAATAAATGCAGCTCCTCCTGATTGGTGTCAGATGGTTGACTCCCCCCTTGAAAACTGTTCGTGGTGTTGATTTCAGACCATGAAATTATTTCATCATATCTTTATATGTAACCCCAATTTTTGAAAATTTGGGACATTGTGTAAAATGTAAATTTAAGAGAAGAATGGACCGACATGAAAATCTCATAACCCCTAGTCATTCACAATAGAAAACAGAAACTCTATCAAACTGAAGAGAAGACAATAAAGCAGTTTTCAAATTGATGATAGCAACACATCATAACAAAGTGGGAGAGGACCACATTTACCATTGTGTAGCATCAACTATTGGGGTGGCTGTGGCTGAGAAGGTAGTAAAGTTGGTGGTTTAAAGCACTTTGACGGCTCAAGTAGAGTAAAAAGTGCTATTTACGGACCAGTTCATTCCCTCTGTATTGAACGACACTCTGAAGAGAGCAGTTGCTGGACTTTTGGGAGGGGAAAGCTCTCCCATTGATGTCTGGTACAGGATTCAAGCTGCTAAACAGTAAAAAGAGACACTTTCTATTTTGTGAAAAACATTAGCTCTGTTTGAAGTTGATTGCAGCAATACATATCAAAAGTTGGAAACACTAACTCTAAAGGCTTAGAAAGCAAGAGCTTCTAAAAATAGAACAGCTTGAAGATCATTTTGCAACTAATTAGGTTAACTGGCACCAGCACAGTAACATGACTGGATATTAAAAGGCAGGCGGAATTTCTCAGAAGTAAAGACGGGCAGTGTTCTCCAAGCTTTTTCTGTCGCGTGACAGTGAAATGGAGCTTCGCCAGTCTGCAGAAAGCTGCATCTACAGATTGTGGAAGAGTGTCTACTTAATAGTCCTCAACGTAAAATGCAAAGACTTAGATGTCTTATTACTTACAGTATATAATGTCCTTAAAAAATCATGGGAGAAATCTCTGTGCACGAGGGACAACGTGAAAATCAATCTTGGATACTGATCAGGCGGCACTGCATTAAAAAAAACAGACATGATTCTGATATTTATCCAGAAATCACAGTATGTAAAAGGAGTTTACCATGCCATCCACAAATGCAGGTTAAACCTCTGCCATAGAAAACTAATCCAATATGGTGTGGGGGAACATGGAGAACTGTGGTCAGATGAATCAAAATTTCAAATTCGTTTAGGAAAACATGGACCCTGCATCTCTTGACCTAAGGAGGTATCTGGTTTGTTTAGCATGGATTTGGTATGTTACACAGACCTTTTATCAATGCTAAAAGGTCTGTACAGCATTTAGAGCAAATAAACTCTTTAAACTTGGTCCTGTCCCAACTTCAAGATGCATTGCTGTCATCAAATTTAAAATGACCGTATTTTTTCTTTCTAAAATGTTACTCATGTTCTCATTTTAAGCATTTGATATGTTTTCTGCATTCTATTGTGAATAAAATATGGGTTTATGAAATTTGGAAATCATTACATTCTGTTTTTATTTATATAGTATTGTATTGTATTTGATTCACATCTAAAACGAAACAGTGTTGTTATGGAGTTTGGGTGACTTAATTATCCAAGAGTAGCTGTAAAGCAGCTAACTGACCATCTGTATTCAGGACGTGGAACTGGACCCAAATGCAGACATCATTGAGACAGGGATAAGTCTTTACAAGCTTTTGAGTGCACAGGAATTCAAGATAGAGGAACACTGAAACATAGCGCGAATCTCTGCTGGAAAAGCACCGAAACAGACGGAGAGTGAGAGAGTGCAGAGAACGCACGGGCGGAGCGAGAACACATCTGGGAATTTTTCGCATTCTCAGCTTGATGCGTACTTTGAACTGGAACAGCACTTGGTCTCCGACTGATGACGTATCACGAGTACACGAGAACGCACAAGTACGCATATTGAGACAGGGCCTATAACTTTAATCTCAGCCAAACCAATTTACTCAGGAACAAATAAAATACTGAAGAAAGCCAAACAATAACATAAGTTATCTAAGTGACTTGTATATCATGTTTAACCTGAGTGGCGAAAGACCGCGGGGGTCTGAAAATCGATGTGCCGGGAGTCCGGTGTTCTCACCGGCTCTAGTGAGCCTTGAACCCTCTAGTTATCGAGCTGGTGGGTAGACGTCTCCGAAAACGTCGGAGCTTTTCACAAATATGTGGTGTCTTGATAAACAGCAGATATTTGAAGTTTACACAGCTACATTCTCGCCTGAAAATATGTTAAAAGTTTATTTTGTGACCCAGAAAAGTAATAAGAGTAATATTAAAACTAAGTAGCCCGTCCATTGTTGGAAACTGGAATTGCTGGGCGCGCTATGAATTCTGGGATATGGTTGGGCCACGAAGGATACACCCGACCCATCTTCAATCTGGGGAAATGAAGGACGCTTTTCTGCATTTGGAGGAGTTCTTGAATTTGACAGCCTTCCTCGCGTCCTGTAACGTAATGGCCTACAAATGCGGTTCCTGAATTTGGACACAGCTACGATACCGGACACTGCTCTTCTTCTTCTTCGGGGTTTAACGGCAGCTGGCATCCTTGTACATGCAGTGCTGCCATCTTCTGTTTCAGTCCGTTATTACACTCTTAAATCCTACCTTCTACTTATTCCTGCGTCTTTTGGGATCTTACAAAGCCTCAAACGATGCGTCGACTATTAAAACTATCAATGAATCGTGACTAGTCGACAAATCGTGGCAGCCCTACTTCAAGCTCAACTGCTAACCGTTTTTGCTGTTCTGTCTCTGTTTCTTCTCTCAGACAACATAGATGAGGCAGAACGTCAGTGGAAGGTGGAGTTTCACCGCTGGTCTTCCTACATGATGCACTGGAAGAGTCAGTTTGACCACTACAGCAAGCAGGAGCGCTGCACTGACCTCTGAGCGCCTCAGCGAGGAGACGACGGAGAGAAGAGCGGCGAGCGAGCCGTGGCTGTTTTCCTCCATAGTTCCTGAGTGAAGGCTGACATCTTTTTGTGGTTCTTTTGGTTCACAGCATACACAAGCAGAGGCACTGTTGTCATTTATTTATATTATTTATAATATTTATTGTTTTGTTTTTTTATTTGTGTATGTGTGTCTGTGGAACTTAAGGGCTGTGGAGTAAAACTTGTCATTGGAGGAGTAAAGATGCGTCATTACCTCGAATGTGTGTGCGTAACTATGTGTGCGTCTCAGAAACCGCCCAGTTTGACTCAGATAACTTAACTGACCCGTCACACTGCTCCACTACGGATTTACTGTAACCTCACGCATCTCTGTGGTCATCTCGTCACTTTTTTTGCTTTCTGGGGATTTCTTCTTTCCAACATATCCGTTGTATTTTTGGTCTCATCACTGTTTTGTTTCTCTTTTATTTATTTAGTTATTTTTATTAATACTGTTACAACCACTACTCCCATTACCTGTACTGGTCTTGCTTTGTTTGTGTGTTTCTCCTGTGGTAAGCCATATACTATTTTGCATTTATCTAACTGTTGCTGTGTGTGAAAACATCAGATTCCTCACATTTTACTCAATGTTAAAACTGCTGTATTCTAGTTTGATGTGAGATGTAGATAGTATATTACATCCAGACCAACTGACTGGTGCCTAACTCGCATTATATTACAAGTTCACTCAGTTTCACAGTTGAATGGAAACAGAAACGAGTCCCGTTGATGTTTATGGGTCCTCTTGAGCATCGCCTGTCTGTTGAAGCGCGTCGGTGCTCAATTCTTCTAAATGTTCAGCCTTCCTGTGAGGGTCGATTCTTCTGCACAACTGCACTGAATTGTGCATGTGTGCGTGGCCACTCAGTGTGCCACTCATGTGTGAGACAGTAAGCTCGATCTTTCTTTTCCTCCTTTTTTCTGTCACTCCTTCTGTTTGTCTTCCACCACAACAACCCTTCATCCAGTCCCTCTCTCTGCTTTCTGCCTCTCCACTCTAGTTGTCATCTTCATCTCTAATAAACCTCCACCCACCCTCATTTCTTTCTTACTCTTTTCCTTTATCCATTATTCCCGCCTCTCCCTTCCTGTTTCTCACTTTTAAGTTAGGCCTTTTCCATTCCTCGTTTGTTTCCTTTCGCTCCCCCCTTTTAGTTATTCCTTATTCATCATCTGCCGTATCTGTCCCTCCTTCCTTGTCGGCTCTGTTACATCACTGCTCCCTCTCCCATCCCCCTTCCTTGCTCCTGCTTTGTTGTTAGTCTAATGGAGGTAGAGTACGGTAATTCACTCAGCTGCAGGATAATGTGACAGAGTACTGGCTCAGCCTCTGGCCTGCTAGCCAACAGGACCTGCTGAATGCAGAGGTGGAGAAGTGATGGGAAAATGACAAGACGGAGAAATGCACTCCTATGTCACAAAAGTAATGCAGATATGCACTGATCATTTGAAAACTCAGATGTGCATTTTGTTACATCCAGGGCCATAAAAAGACGTTTGCATGTTCGATCCTGTGATTTGGTTGCAAACACTCATGTGTGGCAACATTCACCTGCATTTGAAAAAAAAATCAAGAAAAAGACTTTTAACCTTAAACTTGATGCTCACAATTTTCCAGTTAATGACGATAATCTTATATTTGCATATCTTATGAAAGAAGTCGGAGCCTGCATCGTTCCCCGTGTTGTGAGCATGTTATACTGAAGAATCAAGACAGTTTAGTCAGATTACAACCTTGTTTGCGTAAGATCCAGATACCGTTTGTTCCCCTTATCTTTGTTAAGATATGTTGCCTCATGAGTTATCATTAGTTTAGCAGTAAATGATTCACTTTACATCCAGTTGTCTTGTTTACACAAGACCTGTGATACGAGCTCGGTCACCTGGCAGGTTGTTATTCATCCATATTTTCTGCACATTAAATAACTTGTGAATATTTATTAAAGTAATATTTGCATTCAAATCTATTATATTCTACATTAAAAGTATAATCGTACAAGACTTTGGGGCAACTCTGCCTGAGTTATGAGTCACTACCACCCATATCACTGTGTATGTATGTGTGTTATCGCTGTACTTCTGTCAGCCTTTCTTACATTTCCATTTGAGTATTGTGAGGGAGCTGAAGCGACGCTCTGATTAGCTGTTGGCTGCCCCAGCACAGTGTCCCCGTTGGCATGTAAAGCTCCTATTTGTGGCTCAGTCGTGTAGTCTAGCTTTAAAAAGAACTAAATATGACAAAAAAAAAGTCTTGTACATGTGTAAAATACCAGTAAAGAGTGCATGTTTGAAAGGCCATGTGACTGACACCTCCTCTCGGACAGAGAGATCCTGCTTAAGCCACTTCTATCGAGTCCTCGTGCATGTCCAGAAGCCCATCATCTGCAGTGTATCCTACCAAACTCTGACTGTTATATTCTGTGAAATTTGTACTTTCAACAAGCCTATTATCCAGTATCTCATGTAAGGTACGTTTGATGTTAGCAATAACAGAAATGCATCAGTAAAGGAATATATTTGATATTTAACGCAGTGAAAATAAAACGTGATAAATCAGCAACGATGAGGGGCAGAGTCATTTTAAAAGCAATATTTATTCAAAGTATGAACTTAATGAGTGCCGATGACTATTTTCTTGTATAAACTGTTTGTTTGACTCCTTTTCAGTCCTCTGCCTCATCGTTGTTTGTTTCAGTCACTGGTACTGTAAGTGTTGAAGGCTTCTGTAGCTTCCCAGTATGTCTCTGTGTATGACGAACGCTGACTTTATTAAGCTATAACAACAGAAATAAAGGGAGCCTGCTGTCGATCTCAAGTTTTTTATTGAATCTCAGCACGTACCGACAGACACAAGTTTTAGTCTCGGTCTGGACTATAAAAAGTGTCACATGTGAAGATTTTTAGTCTGCAGCACTGAAACAGACACACTTCAGAATAAGACCGTGCAGAACACAACTACCAAACATTTCAGTCGTTTGATTATCTCTCAACTTTTAATAGTTTAGGTGATGCAAAACACTGAGCCAGCCTTGCTGCTCCAACAGTATTTGAATAGTACTGTCGCCTAGAAATGAGAATAAAATCCATCAGTTATTGTGACAATAAAGACATCACAGTCTTGAAGTCATTCACACAAAGTTAATAATGAATGTGTGAATGCAAATACATTGTTGCAAATGATTGACCATGTGTGCAAACGTTTCACAGCTACTCTGTCATCTGCTGAAATATATGAACATGTAGTTTAATACTGACCGCTCAGCCTCACTCTGAACCTTGTGAGTAGTTGAGCCTCCTGGTTTATCATCGAGCAGCACAGGATAAGGCAAACATTTCTGTGATGCTGTTTAATCCTTTGAACAAGAAATTAGTTTTGAATTATCACTTTAAACCGTGTGGGACTGAACCAAATGAGAACTAATAAAGTTTGGTAAAACTGGCACACACACAATAATGACACTAACAAAAGCGTCAAAGCTTTCTGGAGCGGAAATATGGAAGATGGAGTTCCACTGTGTCCAATCAGGACGTGGATTAACTGCCTCGGTGCGTCTGCTGGATTAATATTAATGTCAAAATGACAGTTTGTAAACATGAGCTGCTGTGAAATTGTGACAAAAACACAGGAGTCAAATTTTCTAAATAATAAAGTAGATTCATCCAAATAAGACCGAAATAACAAATGTGTTGTTTGAGTTTGTGATGAACAGCAGAATGTTTCTATGCATCCTGAATTATTCATTCACTCACGCATTTAAAGCGAGCAGGAATGTTCAGGGAAATCTGATGCCAAAATCTTAGCGAGCACTGAAAATAATCCAGTAATTTCGGTTCTTTGATGTCGGCAGCACCAGCAGAGGGCAGCAAACCCGGTGTCTTACTTTCTTAAACCAAAATAATTCACATAAATCAGCCTCAAATATGAGGAAACTTACCTTCTGCTGTTTTTAAAGGTTCCATGTGATCAAATACTACGCTGTAGTATAGCAGGATAGTATAATAGCAGCTCATAGGAGGGAAAAAAAGACTGAATAAGAAAAACAATATTTACAAATATGTCATATTCAGATAGATTAACAGTAGTTTTAGTTGTCAATAAGCCACTAAAACTACTGTTAATCTATCTGATTAATAGTGCTTGGGCCACCTTGAGAGAGCGGCAAATATGTTGCTCAATGCGCTCCACCAATCTGCAAAGCGCATGCGGAGGAGGAGCAAAAGGAGGACAAAAATATGTTATTGCTCCTTATATCATAAAATGCGCCCACACAAGTTCTGGCACAGAGGCAGCAGGTGATGCATTGCTCACACTGCTACGTAAGAATTAAGTATCAGTAACCATTTTATGGATGTTTCCTGTAACTTATTGAGGCAACAAGTGAGGAACAATGAGCTACACCTTAGAGATCAAACTGTTCTGAGAACTCAAAAACCCAGTTCAAGTATCTCAGGGTCATATTCATGAGTAATGGGAGGAGGGACCAGGAGATTGACAGACGGATTGGTGATGCGGATGCAGCGATATGGATGCTCTACCGGTCTATCGTGGTGAACAAAGAGCTGAGCATAAAAGCGAAACTCTATATTTACCAGTCGATGTATATCCCTACTCTCACCCATGCAGGACACGCTGGAGAGATTATATCTCTCGGCTGGCCTGGGAGCGCCTTGGTTTCCCCGGAAAGCTGGAGGAGGGCTGGGGAGAGGAGAGGTCTGGGCTTCTCTGCTTGAGCTGCTGCCCCTGTGACCCCGCCCCGGATAAACCAAAGAAGATGGATGGATGATTAACATATTCATCAGACTTATACTTTGATTAAGAATAAAGATGATCTACTATTATTAGCAAAGATTACCTCGCACAACAATTTTACCATTTCCAGGGCGCGAGGCAGCACATCAGGTGAAGCTATGCACTGTGGGTTTATCCCAAAGTTCTACAGTAATGTCATAAAGTGTCTTAAAAATGTTCAGCTGTGACAACCTCAACTGTGATTGGTCAGTGTGCCACTGTGTGCTGCCACACACTGAAAACACATGGGCTTATTAGCCATTGAGATACAATAATATCACACACTGTCCTAATCCTCAGATTCAATTCAATCTAATTTTTACAGCACCAAATAACAACAGCAGTCCATCTAATGTGCTTCATATTGTGAGGCCAACAATGATCCAGAGACAACACCAACAACCCCTGATGAGCAAGCACTTGGAGAAAAGCAAAACTCGATTGTAACATGAAGAATCATGTGGCAGACCAGGCTGAGGGAGGGGAACAAAACAAAAAACAAACAGAGGATCAACAGGGGGTCCATGACCCTCTTAGGGACACTCCCATAGGGCTTAAATCTGGGACTCTCCACCAATTGCTCGAAGAACTGAAGAAGCTTCTTGGATGAGAGGTGAAATGTCTTCACAGACCTTAAAGAAGTCCAGACGCTTTTATTTCCAAGCTCCTTAGACCACCATGACCTGGATGGCTGAAAACACACGTGTGGTTAGAGATTATATTTGCAAGATTTTTAGGGCCCAGTACAATAACCTCAGTTTGATCTGAATTTAGAAGCACAAAATTAGGGCTCATCCAGGTTTTCATGTCTTTAAGACCTTAATGCAGTTTAAATAACTGCTATGTGGTATGGAGCTTTCACATTAATGAACATGTATGCTATGCCTTCACATTGCCTGAGGGAAATGTGTATACTGTAAACAGGTTCATTATGCTGTGGAACACCATAATTAACCTGAGTGTGTTTCCATTAACAAATTGGTCTCCATCAGGTAGATATGATTTAAACCACTGCAGCAACCAACCTTTAATTCGTAGGTATGGCCTAATCTCTGTAATAAAATACTAAGTCAACAGTGCTGAGGACTAGCACAGATGAGTCCACTGTCAGAGCCCATAATAAAATGGCCTATTATTCACCTTCCTGCAAAACACAGGATCCACGTTTAGTTTTCACACAGAAGAAGCTATTCTTACGATTCAATGGAATTAATCAAGGGCTACCGAAATGTTAGCAGTAACTGATTGTGGTGCTTAGCACTGTCCCATCACAGCAAGAAGGTCCTGAGACGTTTCTCCCACTGAA
>NW_024582799.1:363212-365436 GCF_018398535.1 Haplochromis burtoni
AACATCCAGATGAACAGAATCAGCTGTTGTGGATTTGCTTACCTGGATGATTGAACATGCATCAAGAGGGTCCTGAGTACAAATCCATTAGCTGACTGGGGCCTTCTATGGAGCTTGCATGTTCTCCCCCATCTTGCGAGGGTTTTCTCTTGAGCACTCTGACTTCCTCCTACAGTCCAAAGACATGAATGGAGATTAGGTTACCTGGCAGTTCTAAATTGGCCCTAGGTGTGGATGTGAATACTTGTGTGTCTCTGTGTTACTGTGATGGTCAAAGCCATGGCCACACTCTAAAAGTCAGTAACTCTTATGTATTCGTTATTTTTGATTTAAATAACACACTTTAGTTTGCAGAAAGTTTATTGATTGGTTTGGCTACATTTGTTCTATTTGTAAGCGCGCACATTTAGTTTATCTATGTATCCGAATTTGTACGGAATGGAAAACCAAAGAAGTTCAGCCTTTCTCCTAACCTTATTCAAATTAGTTTTAGTTAATACACGAAGGAGATCTTACGGTTAGCCCATGGCAACTCATTAGTAGGTGTAGATCTTCACAATGGAAGAGAGAGAAGATCGGTCCATGACAAGAGTAAGGAAGGCATCCGAGCTGAGCGAGGCTTTTCGCGAGGGAGGTTCATTAGAGGTTATCATGAAGCATGACAAGTAGACTCAGAGAATCGGTCGAGAATCCATTAACAGGCCATAATCCCGCTTAGAGAGGCACGAGAATGAACAAGGCTTTTTGGGTGGAAGACAACAAGAAAGATGATGATAACGCCAGTTCATCCCCACCCGATACTCCCTGGCTGATTGTAGACCCACCACCCGAGACCTCTAACATAAGAGCACTTCACCCATCAGACTTCTGAAAGCATCTGCGGACTTCTTCCACCAATGTTGGACCTCTAGAAGCTGAAGGACAGCATTTTCGGCATGACCCAGGAAAAAAGTTGAAGGGAACAATGCAATTAAAGATCATGCTTTCAGTAGCTCGATAACTTTGTAACTCAACAGTAAATTCCAGTAGCACCAGCTGACTGTTTGTGCCACGCATACATCCTGATGCACAAGGCTCCTCAATGTACACAAGAGTGCATACTTGTGCTAGTGAATCGAACCGGACTCAAACAGAAAAATAATCACAATCTCAAACATTTAAGAAAGACTGCGTAGGAGTGAGGAGGAGGAAGCGTCTGTGGACACAACGAGGAGTTCTCGGTGAAAAGGCAGAGGGACGAAGCTCCTAATGGAAAGAGAGGGAAGATGACTAGGAGGAGCCGAGGACGGAGCTGAGCTATGTGGCAAATCTCTGAAGAACTTCTCCGTCCGTGAAAGCAGCAGAGCCGCCTTTATTTCGAAAAAGTGGTGAGTTGGAATCGCAGTGGGCCTGACACGGTGAACTGGTCTGATGTTTCCTCCAAACTTTGAATCCACGCGGGGGGAAAGTTTCAGAGGAAGGGCCGAAGCTTCAAGCTAGGCTGTGGAAGTTCCTCCAGTGAGTTAAACCTGAGGACAGAGTCAGGCCCTGCTGCGGGAGGTCTCTGTAATGCAGCAGTACATTACCTCACATTACTGCTGTTTATTTATTTATTTAAACAAACTTCTCCCACATGTTGTCTTGTTTTCCGGAACAAACCGTGGCTGCACCCTGAGTGTTTCGGTGCTCCTCAGAAAACGTCCTGTTTCTGTTGCTCACGTTTTCCTTTTTTTAAAAAGTCCCGATTTTTGAATATTTAACTGCTCATACCGGTTATACAATTAGCTCGATTCGTATTTGGCAATGATACGTTTATTTTAAACGTGTTTCTGTTCACAACACCGTAGATCTGAAAGCAAACGATCGATGTGTGATTGAATTCAAAGGGTTTAAAAAGTATTTCACTAATAATGTAGGAATTATAGCTGTTTTGTAATCCCGGACAAATGAAGATGATTTTAATGTTAGTGTTTCTTTAGTCCTCTGCAGTCACTGCTTAAGAAGAGAGCTCGTAGATAGACCCAAACACTGCATCTTCCTGTTGTTTATTAGCTAATACAGTGAAGAGGTGACAGGAAGGAGAGAGCGAGAAGAAGACGCCAGCAAAGGGCCTCAGGCTGCTGCGCTGAGCCTTGTTTGCCTGCTCAGTCTGAGCTACACCGATGTGCTCCCAACATTCTGGTGCACGTTCATTTTCGCCTCCTCTGTCCACTTACAATAATCTTTTCCAGAACTGGGCACGTTG
>NW_024582799.1:366665-370468 GCF_018398535.1 Haplochromis burtoni
AAGGAATTTATTAACAACAAAAGTTAAGCTCTGTTTTCGTTTGGTCACGTTGGAGAGGGAGACTTTACCTCTAAACAGGAAAGTGAGTACAGGACAGGTTAAAGTGGGGAACTCTCTAAAATGAGCTTTGATGGCTCATGTGGGGAAACGAAGCACCGCTCACAGTAATTTCTAACGTGAGCTCCAACAGATTTTCTTAATGTACAGGTTCTGATCAGCTGACCTGCTGCTCTTTGCAGATTTATGCATGTGAATTCAGCCAGATGTGAGCAGATGTTTCATGAGTTGCTCTTCTCCTCCACACTGACAGCGCACTGTTCATGCTGCCTTTATACTCGATGGCCACAGTTAGTCTGCCTCAGTTTGATTTGCAGCATGAAACAAATAACGTCACAAACACAACATGTGGTTTAGAATAAAACGGAATAGAATAGCTTCTATTGTCACTGTACATGTACAATGAAATTATTATTTGAAAACATGAGAACAAGCGTTAAATGTGCAGTGTATCAAATCCCACTGAGCAGTCAGCTGTTCCTGTCCCGTCTTTATCTTTCTCATCTCTGAGTGAAGTCGGCTTTTTCTTTTCTGTCTCAGCTCATCAACACACAAACTGCACACACAGGTTGTGTGTTGATGACTTTTGTTGAGCTGATAGAAATGTTGCATTTGGAATCACCCCACACTTTAAAAAAATTATTACTCCTTTTATGTTCGCTCCTCTTTTGTGCTGCTAGCTAGATGCTAAGCAACCAGCTGTGATGTCAGATTGGATATGTGTTCATGGTGGTCCACTGACTGGTGTCTAACCCTCAGCCTGCAGACACGGATGAATCTCCAGCTCTGCTTCATCAACAACAGTGAAAGTGAAGAGGAGGAGGAAGAGGAGAAGAAAGGGGATGTTAGAAAGAAAGAAAGCAGCTCATGGGTAACCACTTCATGTACAACACAGCAGATTGTTCCAAATTACTTACAGTTAATATGTAGTTGCAGAATGTGACGCAGAGCTGAAGTAGCAGCGCTGTCACATGGCCTCATTTCATAAGTGTGCTCAGATTTGCCGTCTGTTTTCTGCTGAAGAGAGGAAGTGTTCAGATTCACAAGGATCCTCAGCCTTCAAGCAAACCAGAGAAACAAAAGTCGAGAGGCTTCAGGAACACTCTGAAGAACCTGCGAGACCGACTAAGGACGGACCACAAGTCTTTGGTGAGACAAATATTCAAAGGTGGAACAAACTATGTTATCATGTAACTGAGTTCCAGTTATAGGAATCTGTCCTCTGCTCCCTGCACTGCATGCTGGGAGTGTAAACATTGATATGATGCCAGATTACAGCAACAGCTGCTTTAAGGAGTGAGTGCATGAAGTTTGTGGTTGGGACGCTTTTATCTCTCACCTGTGTTTGTGTGTTTCCGTGTTGTGCAAGTGTTTTTGCTACAGTTTTGTCCAGCATCATCTCTCTTAGGGTGTTTGACCGCCGTGCATTATTGGTGATTAAATCTGCTATGGATAATTTTCAGTCAACGTATTGAGGTTGTTTCTCCACCGGCGCTGGAGCGCAGCTCCCGATATACTTCCGGGTGCTACTTCCCCTCTTGCCGGTCATCTCGTTTTTGATTCGGAGGCCTCATCGGTGGAAGTGCGGGAAGAGCGCCGGTTTTCTTGCGCTGCTTCGTCAGCCTTGGAGAGAGGAAGAGGATCTTTGGGAGCTTCACTCCTGGTGTGTCGCCGGTCAGATTCGCCTGAGACTTGTGGGGCTGGATTGATCTCCATGCCCACTTGTGTTTGCCACCTTGGGCAGTCATGTGAAAGCGTGGAAAGCCACGGCTCATCATGGTAGGATTTGCTGTGCAACGTAGCCCAAAGTCGGGACTCCAGGCCCCTCTGCACCTGTCCCCGTGGGCCTCACCAAACTGCCAACAAGTCTTATATCTTACATGATTGTTCTGTGCAGAGAAGCCTGATATTATGTTCATCTCTGAGACACGGCAGCGTCAGTCTCACAGTCCCACAGACTGCTCATTTCTCTGTGCACCTCGGATCTTAACTTCATAACTTCTGCTATTAAATTGGCCGTCACTTCACCATCTGGACACAATCGAAGTTGTTTTCATTGACCATAAGTTGGTCTCTTTGAATGTATGTTGCTGCTCAGCGTCTTTTCCCCAAGTCTGTATCAGGAGCAGGAGCTTTATTGATGACTGTATCAATGCTAAGTTTTCTTCTGATGATGTTGAGCTCCACATACACAATCCACAGTTATGGACTAAAACTGCTTGGTTCTACTAGCTTGAGCAGTATTAGCAACGTCTGGGCTGCCAAAGCTGACAGGGTTGTGACTGGGAGGGCAGTAGAAATCTGCTGCCATCCTCAGGTCGATGGGTGTCATTCTGGTGGAGCATGTGGGGGCTGCTCTTCCTGGCTTCTGTTAGTGAGCATCAGCTGTAGGTCCTGGAGGGTCTCAGCCAGTAGTTTGTGCTGATTTTGCACAGGAGGAGGAGGAAGAAATAATTCTGTCTTTTAAAACATCAGCGATAACAAATCCTTACATCCTGTAAGCATGAAAGTTCTCAACAAAACCAAGAGACTCTGTGTTTTTCGAGAGGTGAGGTGGTGTGGTGCTCTTGCACCAGGTTCTTGTGCAAACATCCCCCAGAGAAATGCAGTGTGGATCTTCAGTGGAGGCTCCAGCGGAGGGTGGGCCCATGGCCACATACAGACATGTGGCACATATGGACTAAAGAGTAGAGGGTCACTCTGTGTTTTGCTAAGGAAACCTTCCATCATTTGTGGGTTTTTGGATGACACTTTTCATTTTATGGCCCCAAGTACAGTGCAGCACTTCAATCGGATTTGCCCGGTCAATTTTCCCATTTGTTGGGAACAAAATGAAAGGAACGGCCCCGTCTTCTTCCTCCTCCCAGCAGATGGCGCCCTCCCTGAGCCTGGGTGTGACGGAGGTGTTTCCCTCCCACTGTCACCAAAGCGCTTGCTCACAGGAGGACTTCTGTTTTCTCTGTGCTGATTTAGGGTCTTCGCCTTACAATGTAAAGTGCATTAAGGCAACTGTTATTGTGATTTGGCACCGTCGTATAATTAAATACAGATGTTAAACTTATGTTCAAGGGTCGCGTGTCTGCTTGTACCTGTTATAACACTGTGGCAGATGTGTGGCATTTCATCTCTGTTCAGGGAAGTCGACACCGATTTGCTTGTTGTCAGATTTTGAAATGTTGTCTGTCTGTGGGGGGACGAGGTCGTGAATATGTGCAGTAATATTTTTGTGTTTCTTTGTTTGGCTGTTAATCATGATTTGTTTCATTAAAAGATGTGTAAACTCTCCTCAGACCACAGCGCGGAGTGATCCTGTAAACCAGAGGAGACATTTGGAGCACAGCGATCTGCAGGGCTTCACTATCAAGGAGCTGAATGCTCTCTGTGCGTCTCTCAGCCAGGCTATACAAGGTACTATATAACCTTAGCCCCAGCGTTTAAAAATAAAAGCGCCGTTTTCTCTGATGCATTGAAGAGTGAATTTTAATGGTTAACTTTTCATCCGTGTTAGATCTGAGCTCAGAGCTGGTGGGTCGCCTCCAGGTCCGAGACCAGCTGAGGACGGAGCAGGACGCCATGCTGCTGGAGGTACAGGATCTAACGTCACTGTGACATCACGTCCACATGTGAGCAGCTGGGAGGAGTGGTTATGAGACTTAAACATTATTAGGGTAACGCCACAAAGTTCTCCACGACATCTGAGACATTCCCTGCTGCTGTTGGCCGGACTGGTCACTCACTGTGAAGTG
>NW_024582799.1:370493-383262 GCF_018398535.1 Haplochromis burtoni
AAAGACTTATACTTTGATTAAGAATAAAGATGATCTACTATTATTAGCAAAGATTACCTCGCACAACAATTTTACCATTTCCAGGGCGCGAGGCAGCACATCAGGTGAAGCTATGCACTGTGGGTTTATCCCAAAGTTCTACAGTAATGTCATAAAGTGTCTTAAAAATGTTCAGCTGTGACAACCTCAACTGTGATTGGTCAGTGTGCCACTGTGTGCTGCCACACACTGAAAACACATGGGCTTATTAGCCATTGAGATACAATAATATCACACACTGTCCTAATCCTCAGATTCAATTCAATCTAATTTTTACAGCACCAAATAACAACAGCAGTCCATCTAATGTGCTTCATATTGTGAGGCCAACAATGATCCAGAGACAACACCAACAACCCCTGATGAGCAAGCACTTGGAGAAAAGCAAAACTCGATTGTAACATGAAGAATCATGTGGCAGACCAGGCTGAGGGAGGGGAACAAAACAAAAAACAAACAGAGGATCAACAGGGGGTCCATGACCCTCTTAGGGACACTCCCATAGGGCTTAAATCTGGGACTCTCCACCAATTGCTCGAAGAACTGAAGAAGCTTCTTGGATGAGAGGTGAAATGTCTTCACAGACCTTAAAGAAGTCCAGACGCTTTTATTTCCAAGCTCCTTAGACCACCATGACCTGGATGGCTGAAAACACACGTGTGGTTAGAGATTATATTTGCAAGATTTTTAGGGCCCAGTACAATAACCTCAGTTTGATCTGAATTTAGAAGCACAAAATTAGAGCTCATCCAGGTTTTCATGTCTTTAAGACCTTAATGCAGTTTAAATAACTGCTATGTGGTATGGAGCTTTCACATTAATGAACATGTATGCTATGCCTTCACATTGCCTGAGGGAAATGTGTATACTGTAAACAGGTTCATTATGCTGTGGAACACCATAATTAACCTGAGTGTGTTTCCATTAACAAATTGGTCTCCATCAGGTAGATATGATTTAAACCACTGCAGCAACCAACCTTTAATTCGTAGGTATGGCCTAATCTCTGTAATAAAATACTAAGTCAACAGTGCTGAGGACTAGCACAGATGAGTCCACTGTCAGAGCCCATAATAAAATGGCCTATTATTCACCTTCCTGCAAAACACAGGATCCACGTTTAGTTTTCACACAGAAGAAGCTATTCTTACGATTCAATGGAATTAATCAAGGGCTACCGAAATGTTAGCAGTAACCGATTGTGGTGCTTAGCACTGTCCCATCACAGCAAGAAGGTCCTGAGACGTTTCTCCCACTGAAAACATCCAGATGAACAGAATCAGCTGTTGTGGATTTGCTTACCTGGATGATTGAACATGCATCAAGAGGGTCCTGAGTACAAATCCATTAGCTGACTGGGGCCTTCTATGGAGCTTGCATGTTCTCCCCCATCTTGCGAGGGTTTTCTCTTGAGCACTCTGACTTCCTCCTACAGTCCAAAAACATGAATGGAGATTAGGTTACCTGGCAGTTCTAAATTGGCCCTAGGTGTGGATGTGAATACTTGTGTGTCTCTGTGTTACTGTGATGGTCAAAGCCATGGCCACACTCTAAAAGTCAGTAACTCTTATGTATTCGTTATTTTTGATTTAAATAACACACTTTAGTTTGCAGAAAGTTTATTGATTGGTTTGGATACATTTGTTCTATTTGTAAGCACGCACATTTAGTTTATCTATGTATTTACACCAATTCATTTCTTATTCTTGATTTTGTCTAATCTTCGTTTCCTTCACCTGTGATGAGCCCTGGGAGTTGCCAGACAGAAGGTGGCAGTCAGGGTTTACAGCAGTTAAAAATCGCAGAAATCGCATGATAAGGTGGGGCCAGGTCACCCCACCCGAAACCCTGGCTGATTGTGACCCACACCCATGACCCTCTTAAGGACACTCCCATAGAGCTTAAAATCTGGGACTCTCCACCATTTGACCTTAGAACTGAAGAAGCTTCTCGGATGAGAGGTGAAACGTCTTCAAGCAACTTAAAGAAGTCCAGACGCTTTTCTTTGCAAGCTCATTTGACCAAGATATTTTGAAGGAAAAAAATAAGAAACAGTTTTATCGCCCGCTCACAGCGCCAGCTGTAGCTTTGTTGGAATCCTCAGCTTGTCTCCTCCTCCCACCTTTGGCTGTGTGTACACTTATTTTGAAGGCATCGACAGGAAGTTAACCCCTAATTCCAAAGTGGACCTCTGCAGGAAAGTTTCTCAAGGGATTCCTTTGTTCGTGGGTTTGGACCGGGAGAAAGTGGGTATATGGCATGAAATAAACCAGAAGTTAATAACATCAGCTGAGTGAGGAGGAGGAAGCGTCTGTGGACACAACGAGGAGTTCTCGGTGAAAAGGCAGAGGGACGAAGCTCCTAATGGAAAGAGAGGGAAGATGACTAGGAGGAGCCGAGGACGGAGCTGAGCTATGTGGCAAATCTCTGAAGAACTTCTCCGTCCGTGAAAGCAGCAGAGCCGCCTTTATTTCGAAAAAGTGGTGAGTTGGAATCGCAGTGGGCCTGACACGGTGAACTGGTCTGATGTTTCCTCCAAACTTTGAATCCACGCGGGGGAAAAGTTTCAGAGGAAGGGCCGAAGCTTCAAGCTAGGCTGTGGAAGTTCCTCCAGTGAGTTAAACCTGAGGACAGTCAGGCCCTGCTGCGGGAGGTCTCTGTAATGCAGCAGTACAGTACCTCACATTACTGCTGTTTATTTATTTAAACAAACTTCTCCCACATGTTGTCTTGTTTTCCGGAACAAACCGTGGCTGCACCCTGAGTGTTTCGGTGCTCCTCAGAAAACGTCCTGTTTCTGTTGCTCACGTTTTCCTTTTTTTAAAAAGTCCCGATTTTTGAATATTTAACTGCTCATACCGGTTATACAATTAGCTCGATTCGTATTTGGCAATGATACGTTTATTTTAAACTTGTTTCTGTTCACAACACCGTAGATCTGAAAGCAAACGATTGATGTGTGATTGAATTCAAAGGGTTTAAAAAGTATTTCACTAATAATGTAGGAATTATAGCTGTTTTGTAATCCCGGACAAACGAAGATGATTTTAATGTTAGTGTTTCTTTAATCCTCTGCAGTCACTGCTTAAGAAGAGAGCTCGTAGATAGACCCAAACACTGCATCTTCCTGTTGTTTATTAGCTAATACAGTGAAGAGGTGACAGGTAGTGATGGGCAGATGAAGCCCCATGAAGCACTGAAGCTTTTCATCCAATTGGTTCACCCCAACGCGAAGCTTCATGAAGCTTCATTTGCTCTAGCAGGACACCTACTGGACGTAAAAATAATAGCTGGCATGAATTTGAAGAGTGTGGCATTTTGCACACAGCCTGTAAATGTCAACAACAAAAGGAGTGTGTAAAACATGTATATTGTAGTGATGGCAGTATACTGTGTATATTTATAGTGGCAGTATGGGAAATGATTATTTGGAAATGCTTGAAATGGAAATGATCATTTACTGTGAGGTGAGGTGTGGTTGGGGTGTGGACAGTAGTTGTGCTTTTGTAACGTTGAGGTATGGACAGCTACACACTGAGGCTTTGAGCCTCAGTCCTGCCTGTTCACATTTTATTCTGTAAAAACTAAATTTTCACTGCTTTTATGACCTTTTTAGTGGGGAGAACATAGCTAGGATTTAATGATTTAACAAATCTTTTGAATCCTTTGTCCTCCACAATGCTAAATGGCTGGGAGTCCTCAATCACCATGCTGACCAGGTCTTCATCTATTTGAGATTGTTCTCCTGAGGAAAGACAATAAAGATAAAGCACAAATATAAATATCACACACGTAACTTATAACAGTTGTATAATATTGTTATATCATTTAGTAACATTACTGCATGCTATATTATCATTGCATTTGATGGCTCACCTGGTCTTGCTCCACAATCGGTGTTCCCCTTATTCTCATGCAAAGCTCTGTAGTGCCTAAGCATGGATGAGGTGTTGTTGTTATATCCCAGCTCCCTGGCACATAGCAAACACTTCACCTTGTACAAAAGTCAAGACAGCTCAACATAAATTGTATTGCACCATCAGTATCATGAAAATACATCTTCTGTAGAAATGTACATACCTTGTTGGGAGGAATAAGATCAAAATGTTCCCACACAGGGGAGGACATCCTCCTCTTCTTAGCTGGCTCCATTCTCTCCTGACTTTCTCTCCTCACTCTCATAAACCTCCAAACGGTCTCCAAACTCTCACTAACCGCAACTCTCCATCAAACACCCACATTTTTGAATGAAGTCTGAGGGGTTTATATCGCTGTCATATCTCGCGGCAAAGTTCGAACCACTTCATGAACCAGTCACGTGGTACAGCCGGGCAGCGAGGCTTCGGACGTCATCATTTTCAGCTCCTCCCATAAATGAAGCAAGCCTCGATACGCGCTTCGCGGAAACGCCCCCTCCATTACTCGACACACGCTCCGAAGCCTCGATACAGAACGTCCCATCACTAGTGACAGGAAGGAGAGAGCGAGAAGAAGACGCCAGCAAAGGGCCTCAGGCTGCTGCACTGAGCCTTGTTTGCCTGCTCAGTCTGAGCTACACAGATGTGCTCCCAACATTCTGGTGCACGTTCATTTTCGCCTCCTCTGTCCACTTACAATAATCTTTTCCAGAACTGGGCACGTTGCGGCGTTCCCCAGGCTTCCCATCCTTCAGCGTAACCAGTGGGTTCCACCTTGTTATGAAGCTTCTGTACTTCCTTTCATGAAGTTGTCTGTTGATTGCAGACTGTTAATGACAGGCCTTCCTAAGTGCCTCATTGTACAGCCTATGATCTAACAATCAGATGATGATCTATGAACAAGCACTTGGTGACAGTAAGAAGGAAAAACTGCCTTTTAACAGGAAGAAACCTCTGGCAGGACGAGGCTCAGGAAGGGGAGGGGCCATCTGGTTGTGGTTGGCCATGTGATTGGCTGGTTGGGTCAGAAAGAGATGCCACAAAAGGCAAACTATGGTAGAGAGGCTGAGTTTTATAATTGTGACTACATGCAATCTTCACTGGGATCCCAGTGAAGATGAATATTTCATTCATCAGGATGTGATTGAAGCAGGCGGTCTGATGTAAAGCTGCGAGCATTTTAACCCAGTGCTTCCCTGCTGTCCAGATGGAGGGAGAGAAGGAACGACTGAGACAACATCGGGATGAGAAGGAGAGCAACGAAGCAGATGATTACGGCAAGTGTGACGACGACAAAGACAAGGTCGAGGAAGATGGGGAAGACTTGGTGGGGGCAGCGCTGGTCTGGCAGGAACGCTACAGCGAGGACAATCTGGGCCTTCCCATCATGCACTGGGAGGCCCTGAGCCTGCGTATTGCCGAGCTTGAGAAGCAGGAAGAAGAGAAGAAGGAGAAGAGGTTAAAGGTCAGATGTTGTTCTGTCTTGCTGAAAGATGGTGTTTGTGTACAGTTTCACTCGTAGGCTGATCAGACCTGTTCAGTGATATTTACCGATGTAACGCGGTTTGTTGAAATGGTTTTAACATGTGGCTGCTGTGCTTGTCAGACTGGCCTTTCTCTGGAGCAAGGAGGAGCCCCAGTCAGCTGGAAAGAGGAGCGAGGGAGGAGAACGGAGAGCTGGGAGGACGGCGACGACGCCTGCAATAGTCACGTGCTGGCACTGACCTCTCGGTACAGGCGCGCCTCTTATTTCTTACTGGATGTCTGTTAACACCGTGTTTGTCTCTCAGTGTGCGGTCGCTGCAGTCTGCTCGCATCTGTTGCAAGTTCCAGTTTGCACACAGTCAAAGTCTTTTGGGTGGAGATTCTGGTGCAGTATGAGCTGCAACCATGCTTTCCTCATACTGCATGGCCGATCTTAAAGACAAAATGAAGGAATTTATTAACAACAAAAGTTAAGCTCTGTTTTCGTTTGGTCACGTTGGAGAGGGAGACTTTACCTCTAAACAGGAAAGTGAGTACAGGGCAGGTTAAAGTGGGGAACTCTCTAAAATGAGCTTTGATGGCTCATGTGGGGAAACGAAGCACCGCTCACAGTAATTTCTAACGTGAGCTCCAACAGATTTTCTTAATGTACAGGTTCTGATCAGCTGACCTGCTGCTCTTTGCAGATTTCTGCATGTGAATTCAGCCAGATGTGAGCAGATGTTTCATGAGTTGCTCTTCTCCTCCACACTGACAGCGCACTGTTCATGCTGCCTTTATACTCGATGGCCACAGTTAGTCTGCCTCAGTTTGATTTGCAGCATGAAACAAATAACGTCACAAACACACCATGTGGTTTAGAATAAAATGGAATAGAATAGCTTCTATTGTCACTGTACATGTACAATGAAATTATTATTTGAAAACATGAGAACAAGCGTTAAATGTGCAGTGTATCAAATCCCACTGAGCAGTCAGCTGTTCCTGTCCCGTCTTTATCTTTCTCATCTCTGAGTGAAGTCGGCTTTTTCTTTTCTGTCTCAGCTCATCAACACACAAACTGCACACACAGGTTGTGTGTTGATGATTTTTGTTGAGCTGATAGAAATGTTGCATTTGGAATCACCCCACACTTTAAAAAAATTATTACTCCTTTTATGTTCGCTCCTCTTTTGTGCTGCTAGCTAGATGCTAAGCAACCAGCTGTGATGTCAGATTGGATATGTGTTCATGGTGGTCCACTGACTGGTGTCTAACCCTCAGCCTGCAGACACGGATGAATCTCCAGCTCTGCTTCATCAACAACAGTGAAAGTGAAGAGGAGGAGGAAGAGGAGAAGAAAGGGGATGTTAGAAAGAAAGAAAGCAGCTCATGGGTAACCACTTCATGTACAACACAGCAGATTGTTCCAAATTACTTACAGTTAATATGTAGTTGCAGAATGTGACGCAGAGCTGAAGTAGCAGCGCTGTCACATGGCCTCATTTCATAAGTGTGCTCAGATTTGCCGTCTGTTTTCTGCTGAAGAGAGGAAGTGTTCAGATTCACAAGGATCCTCAGCCTTCAAGCAAACCAGAGAAACAAAAGTCGAGAGGCTTCAGGAACACTCTGAAGAACCTGCGAGACCGACTAAGGACCGACCACAAGTCTTTGGTGAGACAAATATTCAAAGGTGGAACAAACTATGTTATCATGTAACTGAGTTCCAGTTATAGGAATCTGTCCTCTGCTCCCTGCACTGCATGCTGGGAGTGTAAACATTGATATGATGCCAGATTACAGCAACAGCTGCTTTAAGGAGTGAGTGCATGAAGTTTGTGGTTGGGACGCTTTTATCTGTCACCTGTGTTTGTGTGTTTCCGTGTTGTGCAAGTGTTTTTGCTACAGTTTTGTCCAGCATCATCTCTCTTAGGGTGTTTGACCGCCGTGCATTATTGGTGATTAAATCTGCTATGGATAATTTTCAGTCAACGTATTGAGGTTGTTTCTCCACCGGCGCTGGAGCGCAGCTCCCGATATACTTCCGGGTGCTACTTCCCCTCTTGCCGGTCATCTCGTTTTTGATTCGGAGGCCTCATCGGTGGAAGTGCGGGAAGAGCGCCGGTTTTCTTGCGCTGCTTCGTCAGCCTTGGAGAGAGGAAGAGGATCTTTGGGAGCTTCACTCCTGGTGTGTCGCCGGTCAGATTCGCCTGAGACTTGTGGGGCTGGATTGATCTCCATGCCCACTTGTGTTTGCCACCTTGGGCAGTCATGTGAAAGCGTGGAAAGCCACGGCTCATCATGGTAGGATTTGCTGTGCAACGTAGCCCAAAGTCGGGACTCCAGGCCCCTCTGCACCTGTCCCCGTGGGCCTCACCAAACTGCCAACAAGTCTTATATCTTACATGATTGTTCTGTGCAGAGAAGCCTGATATTATGTTCATCTCTGAGACACGGCAGCGTCAGTCTCACAGTCCCACAGACTGCTCATTTCTCTGTGCACCTCGGATCTTAACTTCATAACTTCTGCTATTAAATTGGCCGTCACTTCACCATCTGGACACAATCGAAGTTGTTTTCATTGACCATAAGTTGGTCTCTTTGAATGTATGTTGCTGCTCAGCGTCTTTTCCCCAAGTCTGTATCAGGAGCAGGAGCTTTATTGATGACTGTATCAATGCTAAGTTTTCTTCTGATGATGTTGAGCTCCACATACACAATCCACAGTTATGGACTAAAACTGCTTGGTTCTACTAGCTTGAGCAGTATTAGCAACGTCTGGGCTGCCAAAGCTGACAGGGTTGTGACTGGGAGGGCAGTAGAAATCTGCTGCCATCCTCAGGTCGATGGGTGTCATTCTGGTGGAGCATGTGGGGGCTGCTCTTCCTGGCTTCTGTTAGTGAGCATCAGCTGTAGGTCCTGGAGGGTCTCAGCCAGTAGTTTGCGCTGATTTTGCACAGGAGGAGGAGGAAGAAATAATTCTCTTTTAAAACATCAGCGATAACAAATCCTTACATCCTGTAAGCATGAAAGTTCTCAACAAAACCAAGAGACTCTGTGTTTTTCGAGAGGTGAGGTGGTGTGGTGCTCTTGCACCAGGTTCTTGTGCAAACATCCCCCAGAGAAATGCAGTGTGGATCTTCAGTGGAGGCTCCAGCGGAGGGTGGGCCCATGGCCACATACAGACATGTGGCACATATGGACTAAAGAGTAGAGGGTCACTCTGTGTTTTGCTAAGGAAACCTTCCAACATTTGTGGGTTTTTGGATGACACTTTTCATTTTATGGCCCCAAGTACAGTGCAGCACTTCAATCGGATTTGCCCGGTCAATTTTCCCATTTGTTGGGAACAAAATGAAAGGAACGGCCCCGTCTTCTTCCTCCTCCCAGCAGATGGCGCCCTCCCTGAGCCTGGGTGTGACGGAGGTGTTTCCCTCCCACTGTCACCAAAGCGCTTGCTCACAGGAGGACTTCTGTTTTCTCTGTGCTGATTTAGGTAAAGTGCATTAAGGCAACTGTTATTGTGATTTGGCACCGTCGTATAATTAAATACAGATGTTAAACTTATGTTCAAGGGTCGCGTGTCTGCTTGTACCTGTTATAACACTGTGGCAGATGTGTGGCATTTCATCTCTGTTTAGGGAAGTCGACACCGATTTGCTTGTTGTCAGATTTTGAAATGTTGTCTGTCTGTGGGGGGACGAGGTCGTGAATATGTGCAGTAATATTTTTGTTTTTCTTTGTTTGGCTGTTAATCATGATTTGTTTCATTAAAAGATGTGTAAACTCTCCTCAGACCACAGCGCGGAGTGATCCTGTAAACCAGAGGAGACATTTGGAGCACAGCGATCTGCAGGGCTTCACTATCAAGGAGCTGAATGCTCTCTGTGCGTCTCTCAGCCAGGCTATACAAGGTACTATATAACCTTAGCCCCGTCGTTTAAAAATAAAAGCGCCGTTTTCTCTGATGCATTGAAGAGTGAATTTTAATGGTTAACTTTTCATCCGTGTTAGATCTGAGCTCAGAGCTGGTGGGTCGCCTCCAGGTCCGAGACCAGCTGAGGACGGAGCAGGACGCCATGCTGCTGGAGGTACAGGATCTAACGTCACTGTGACATCACGTCCACATGTGAGCAGCTGGGAGGAGTGGTTATGAGACTTAAACATTATTAGGGTAACGCCACAAAGTTCTCCACGACATCTGAGACATTCCCTGCTGCTGTTGGCCGGACTGGTCACTCACTGTGAAGTGTTGGTCTCTATAAATACTGGGACTTTTAATGTTCTGTGTTTTTAGGTGTGTAAGGGAAACTTTGACCCGCTAAAGACGTCCATCAGCTGATGATTTACATATGAAACGAAAACCAGCAGAGAACTGCATGTCAGTAAAAACCTGTGCCTTACACCCGCTACATTACAGGACGGGTGTAAGGTCAAAACCTCACAGAAGCATGAGGGGGAAATGTGACATCCAGGTTTGGCTTTGTCTGTTTGTGGAAATGATTGTGATCCACGTGGAAAGGTGAAAGGTTTCACGAGTGTTACTGGAATTCCCGTCTCTCTGAAAAGCGCTCTTAGATCATCCGCCTTCAAGCTGCAAGCACTGAACCCAGATCAGTGTCTGTACAGGCTAAATGATGAGCAGGGTCATGCACATTTCAAAAAAGGGGCTGTTTTTATTAAAAACAATAGTTTTAGCACCAGATTCTATTGCATTATGTTTCCATTATGTTCATTTATTAACTTGAGAATCCTACTTGTACTTCACATCATTTCTCCCACAGACACAGTAGAGACAGTCATTTCTGCATAATAGTGAGATGGTCCTTAACATAGTAGTAAGAAGCCTTCCAGCAGTCCTGTGTAAAATGTCCACCTGGCGAGTGAGACGTCAGAACTCTTAACTCTGCAGTGCAAAAGGGACCAATGTGGAAAAGCTCATTAACATCTGTTCTTTGCTCTGTTTCGATATAATCTTTGGATCCTGGCATAAAGTCTTATTCATGCTTTTCTGTCTACACTTTTTAATTGATGTTGGTTAATAAATGAAATGTGCTCTTTTGTACAACAAAACGATATCTTTAGTATTAATCTGAATTTTGACACTTTTAACTTGACTAACCTAAATTGTAATTTACTATTTTTTTTTTGTTCGTGTTTTTGGTCACAGTGAAAGTATTTCATCTCATTCCTGATGAGCTGTTGATAGCAAGTTTAAAAACAGCAAACTTTTTAAAAGTTGAATGTAAATATGAACGGTATACATTTATTTGTAAACCATCAGTGTCTTACAATATACCAGGTGTTGAAATGGAGACCACTGTTATTGAAATGTTCTCTTGGAGTGCAATGCCATCTTTAAAAAATCATTTATTTATTTGAAGTTTAAACAAAGCACATCAAAACCTGGAAAAATTAAAACTAATTAGAATAATTGTTACCACGGTCAGCAACACGAGCGTTTGTTTCATTCTGAGTTTTTGAGATTGCTTTAAGTGGAAAAGGAGGTCCACTCCCCACAGCCCCTCCAGTCCACTGTGATGCTTTTCACAGTCAGTATCCATTCTGCTGATTTGTACTGAGTTTTGCAAATTATGAGCTGTGGATTAAAGCCTGTCCTCTCCTCAGCAGGACAGATAGTGTAGTGTTGAAGACGTTAACCAGCCTCTCTGCTGTGGACAAGACGAAGGCTCAACAGCTGGAACGTAGACCTGCAGACACTGGAATGGTGACAACTGTAGGTTGTTTATAGAGCACTTTTCACAGGCAGCCACAAAAAGCTCTACACAAAAGGCTAAAATAATCGAGAACATTAGGTGCCGAAACAGACAATACGAATGATTAAATAAAACACAAAAATTAACAGTTTAAAAAGTTTTAGTTTTAAAATGAAACAAATTCTTAACACAAAGCCTGTTTGAATAGAAAAGTTTTTAACCGCTTTTTAAAAGAATCCACAGAGCCAACCAAACGTAGTTGTGGTGGTGGGCTGTCCCACAGACTGGAAGGCTCTGTGGATTTTAGGATTTAGTCGTGTTCAGGGAACAACCGACAAACTGAGTCTGTGAACAGAATATTTTGTAAGAAGCTTGGATAAATAATCTGGGGCCTGGCCATTTAGCGCTCTGTATGCTAAGACAAGAACTTTCAAACTTTATTTGGGAGCCAATATAATGAATCTAAAATGGGAGTAATGTGAGCTCGATTGCTAGACCTTGTTAATAGTCTGGCCACAGCATTTTGTATAGCTTGGCGAGAAAAAGACTATTTGCCCAAGCTGGTAAACAGGGCATTACAACCTAAACGCAATGACACAAATGTATGAACATTTTTTTCCAGTTCAGCTAAGGAGACCATATGTCGCAGTTCAGAAAATGTTCCTTAAATAAAAGAAACGGGAACAAGACAACGATTTTACACGCAAGTCGAGGCCCAGAGAAGAATCAGATATTACACCAAGATTTCAAATGTTTGACTTGGCAGCAGGACAGAAAGAAGCAAAAACCTGACTGATTTTAGAATCGAGTTCAGGAGGAGCTATGATCACGGCCTCAGTCTTTTTGGTGTTTAAAACAAGGTAAATGCCAGAGAGCCAATCAGTAGCACCAGTTAAGCAGTGGACTAGGGTGGACAACCTATCCAGCTGATGAGGCTTAAACGACATACAGCTGAATGTCACTGGCATAGAGATGATAAGAAATGTCACTGAAAGATTGAATAATGCCAGGTAAAGGAGCCATGTAGAAAGAAAATAGTGGTGGACCTAAAACTGAACCGTGCGGAACCCCGTTCCCACTTATGAAGGCAATGTTGGAGGACAACCTGTCTGTTCTAGGAGAGGTCCTATAAACAGGAAGAAAACCAAGGCAGAGCCAGATGCACTAGCCAAAAAATTAGATCATTAGACCTTCAAGAGAGCGGTCTCAGTGGAGCACTGCTTTTTATCATTATCATCATTTAAACGTTGCGTCCCACCAGCACAGGTGTAGAGGAGCCTGGAACAGAGTACGGACGATGGTGTAAGCTGCACGGGTTTCCACGCTTTCAGATGACCGCCCAGGTGGTAAACACAAGTGGGCATGGAGATCAATCCAGCCCCGACAAGTCTGACCGAAAGGAGCCCAGGAATGAAGCTCCCAAAGATCAACTTCTCTCTGGTGGGCAAAGCAGCACAAGGAAACTGTCTCTCTTCCTCTGATGAGGCCTGAAAGAATACGTAAGGACCATCAGCCGCCCTGGGTCTGCTGCTCAGTGCAAGACGTTGCCTCATGGGGTGAGCATGATCATGAGAAAGGTGGTGGATCAGCCCAAAGCTACACGGGAGGAGTTTAATGATCTAAAGCAGTTGG
>NW_024582799.1:383380-395219 GCF_018398535.1 Haplochromis burtoni
AAATTATTACAAACATTAACCAGAGGACATATTCACAGATTTTAGCTAGAATAAGAATAGTACAATATATAAGGCATATATGTACATAAAAGTCACTTATTAATAAATAGCTGAAAAAGAACATGTGCAAGAAGGGTGTAGCAGTAAACATGGATGAGTTGTACAGGGACATGGCCACAGGTTCAGTGGTGCTTTTCGGTAATCTCAGTCTCTCACTGAACGAGCTCCTGTGACTGACCAGCATGTCATGGAGTGGGTGGGAGGTGTTATCCAACATTGTCTTTATCTTGGACAGCATCCGCCTCTCCGACACCACCTTGAGGGAGTCCAGCTCCATCCCCACAACATTGCTGGCCTTACGGATCAGTTTATCGAGTCTGTTGGCATCTGCGACCCTCAGCCTGCTCCCCCAGCATGCAACAGCATAGAGGATCGCACTGGCCACAACAGACTCATAGAAAATCCTCAGCATTTTCTGGCAGATGTTGAAGGACCTCAGTCGCCTCAAAAAATAGAGACGACTCTGGCCCTTCCTGTAAAGTGCTGTGGTGTTTTTAGCCCAGTCCAGTTTATTGTCAATGTGAACTCCAAGGTATTTATAGTCCTCCACAATGTCAACACTGACCCCCTGGATTGAAACAGGGGGTCAGCGCTGTTGGCCGTCTTTTTCAAGACCTCTGCAATTCCCCCCTGTGTGCTGTCAATCAACTTCAGGGCCAAATCCTGACTGATGTGACCAATGACTGTAGAATCTTTCATAATCAATGTTTAGAGTTTGTCACAGTTTGTGGGTTTTTGACAAACTAGAGCTGAATTCACTGACTGAGCAGAAAAACCGGGGGAGTTGAATATGGAGAGAAATCTGCCTCAAAAGTGTTGCAAATGCACATGATATGATCCACAAGCATAAACAAAGACTTACAAATGTGCACAATGATTTGTGTATAACCTTTGAGGGCTTGCAGGAATGTGCTGACCACATGTATAACTACTTTACAAATGCAACTATCCAAACCTAAATAAATACTGATGATTCCACACCAGTTATTACGTTCAGCTTCACAAATCTGGCCTTTTTCTCTTTCAAAACCCCGTCTGTGCCGGACCTTTGCTTCAAATGGACAAGACAAGAGTAAAGCCCTTTACACACCAAGTAGATAAAACATTTTCGAGGTGCAAATATTTTATGTGTGTACACACTGACAGCTTTGTCCTCAGGAAATGAACTGCAAAAAAAGCTCTGTGTAGGTCTTTGGTTGAGTCATGGACTAAAATGACTCAAAGGATGGTTGGTTAATAAGCTGGAGTGAAAGATTACTGCTCCTGTTCCTCAGTTTGTGCTTTCAGACCTCTGACAGTTATTGTGACTAACTGTCAGTGACTGGCAGTGTTGATTCGTTTAAGCTAACACGTTCATCTCCCTGTAACCAGGTTGCTCTCCTCACCTCCAATTTGTGGAGCACATGCTCTAAAAACACCAACACAGCTCTTCACATAATCCATTCTTCTACCACGGTGTAGAAAGGAAGAGTCCTACCCCGTGGTAGAACCGTCTAGATTTGTGTATGAATAAGTGTGTTTTTGCATTAAACATTATGGGACAAAAGATTTCCTATATGTGTCTTGGTGATAGCAGAGATGAATCAGGCTGTTTAGATGGAGAGGTGCTCCATCTAAACATTTATGCAGAAGGTCAGAATTAACTTTACAACTACAAAATAAAGTTATACCCATTTTGAGCATGTTTATTTCTCTCTCTTTCTCTATTGACCAACCTAGAATGTAAGTGTTGATTATACCTTTACCCATGCTTGTGCCTGCACTGACGGAGGATAACCAGCCAACAACCAAGTCTCACATAGGTGTAGGTGTGGAAGACAATGTTCTTCTTTGCTTGTCAATTAAAAACACTCAAGAAAAGCAACGTAAAACAAACTAAAACTGTTCTAAAACCTTGTTTTAAAACAGTTACTGATTTCTGTTCATCATATGATGATCAAAACTGGTTTTACTGGCCAGTTATGATGTAGTGTAATGAAGGTCCTACTCCTGACAACACTTTATACAGTACAATTGTGTTGAAAATAGGAGAATTGAGGCAGAGATGAGGTGCAGACCAGCCGCGTGCTTATTCACCAACACTGACGGCCACTAAAATGTAACACAAACAATGCAGCCCACTGGTGGGACATCTGATGTTAACTGTAGTGATGGTCTGTGGAGCTAAAGTGTCATAAAGACAGTGCTTCAGAAACACTGTGTCGAGGCTGAGGTCGGCTGGCCAGAGTCACGTGACTAATGACGTCCAAAGCTTCATCCTGTATGTCACTGCTTCAGGATCTGATTCAGTGCTTTATAATCAGGTCCTGAAGCAGTGACACAAGGAGACGACTCATTGGTGGTTACTTTGGTGATGATTTTGGTGAACCAGTGTATAACACACACACACACATATATATATATATATAACTAATTAATGTGCATAAATGTGCATAAACAATAGACCAGAGAAGAATAGAGAAGCTGCTAATAGTCAAAATAGGTGAAACAACTTAATTTAAAATATATATTTCTGCATTTCTTTGTGTCTGACGGTGTTGACAAAAACCTTGCACTGCTCCAGCAAAAACATAAATTATTAAAAAATGTTACACCTGGGAGATTGTACCAAAACATGGTGAGACAGCCAAAACTTTGTGTAACAATTATATGTAAATATGTTTTTGAAAAATCAAAAAATATATTTTAGAAAATTAAAACCTGTTTTGTCCCTAATCTCAGGAATCACTGTCTAACCTTAACCAGCACTTTAATGACGTTAAATAGTCTTTTCCAAAGTAACTTTGAGGAAAATGAACGAACATGTGTAGATTGATTCTAAACGGTTCTCGTGTTTCCTTATTTTTCCGATCTCGTCAGGGACGTGTTGGGTGCCCGGAAGCATAATATGTTGACGATTTGTCACCTATTGTAAAATATTACGCTTTGGGAGTGAGAACGTGTTTTGTATTCACACATCAAGTAGTGCAGATACTTTTCTGGGCCCAAAGGGATTTGCCTCTTTTCCAGGGATCAAATAGGGATTCCTGTCAGGAGAATGTGTAAACCTTTACACTGTAGAACTTTGTTATTTGAGTTACTGTTGCCTTTCTTTCAATGAGGCATTTTTGTTTTGGGGTTGAGCGTAGAGCGTTCATGAGTTGTCTTTATAAAAAGACAACTCATGAACTTAAGATGATTGGTGAGTTTTCTGTAAAACGAAAGGGAGTTTGGAAATCAAACCCAGGAATCTTTAAGTGTACAGAGGTTATTCATAAAAAGCTTTAAACTTAAATGACGTGTCGTAACTTGATTTGTTTTCAGGGTAGTTGTTTAAAAAGTAGTGAGGAACACACACACACACACACACACACACACACACACACACACACACACACACACAGAGGTGAAGTGGGGAGAAGAATTGGATGACACACAATGAGGGACAGAGGGAGGGACTGGATTACCATAGAAACTGCTCTGACTGCTCAGAGAAGCAGGCAAAAAGGTGAAAGCTGTATTGGTCCAATCGTCAGGGTCACAGATCAACCAAGCCGCTCTGCTGATGACTGATTGCAGCTAATGTTCACTTGTTGTTGAAATACAGGGAAAGGTTGCAGTCGTGGTGTCAATCACAGCTGCACTGCAGTCATAGCCTTTTGGATGTTTCTGCAGTTTCTCAGCTATTCTGATGGGCAACGGAATAGAAGCCATATGGAGTAAGAGTCATCGCTGGCAGGGGTAAGCTCTTTGTCTTACAGCAGATTGTAGTGATGCAGGTATTTATGAGTTTGATGCTGTTGCATTTACACAACAAGTAATGAACCTCCAGACATGGGAAAATTGTTATTTTTGTTCCAGAACATTTTCCAAAGCAGTAATATCTTCTTAAACATCCATTCAAAAACACATTTTCTTACTTAGCCTTATGTAACTGCATGCCTCACTCTGGAACTACACTCAATATGAGTTCAGAGGCAAACGGTTTGAGAGTTTTAGGCTTTTCCAGAAGCTACTTTTTATATCTAATTTTTTCCTGATACTTAATGTAAAGATTGGATTCAATCAACACCCATACAGCATGAAAATGTGTTAGCATATCGTGTTCCATCATGCTATTATGATTAGACAGAACAGTTCAGGTGTCTGCAAACTGTTCTTCATAGTTCTGAAAAATGTAAGGGAGCTAACAGAAAAGTAAATAAAGAAGCACCAAAAGTTTATGGGGTGTTGCAACATGCTTTGCAAAAGGAATAGCTGCAATATACAATCTTTGTGATTTGCAGGAAACATGTATTTCTGGCACATATCTTTGTATTGTATAATTGTGAAAGACTCATGAAAATGTTTTTCATTTGTCAGTGGATACACATTTTCTTGTGTTAGGCTGGCTTTGTGCACTTTTATATTTTTGAAAATGTCATATATCTGAGAAAGCTACAGATCTGAGACACATTAAAAGTAAGGCGCCACCAGAAACACCACGACACATTTATGGCCTTGAAACTAATGCTTCAAATATTGAACCTATCGTCACACTTTCAAGATATATTTATTCCCCTTTTCGGTGTTTGATACAAAAACGTTTTCTTACTGAACATTAGTTTAGATGCAGATGGTCATTTTAACTCGAAACGAACATATTCCTTTAGTTTACTGGAACTCTATAACAAACTAATATGCAGAGGTACACCTGATGTGACTCTTTCAGTGAAGAAACTACAATGTTGCCTGAGTGAACCCTGTTTAGTTAGAAACTGTTGACTTTGCTGATGCTGTTGCTGACTGCATGACATGAAATTACTCAGGGATTGTGATGACAGGAATGGGTAATATGTAATCAGTGGAGTGAGAGAGACCAATGTACAGAGGGATGCATAAAGACACGTAGGGAAAGTGTGGTTACTTATTGCTGAGTTAATGGAGTGAGAAGGATCTGAATCAGCAACATACCCTTGTACACAGGAAGGCAAACAAGCACTGCGAATGAGCAGCATACAACAGGGGGACAAACAGATTGTGCAAAGGCCCCAGTGAACAGTTAATGGGAGGGGTGGGGTTGGAAAGCAGTAGCTCTTTATTATATTGCCCTCAATATAATAATAAGATAAGATAAGAGAACATTTTTTAAAGGACTTTTATGCTTTTAGCTATAGATAGGTGGCAGATTTAGATTGCAGGCATGGTTTTATTGTAAGCTGATGCAAAGTTGTTCTGAGCAAACAGCGTATGAGAAAACGTTTCTGTTTCTGATGGGAGCAGATCCTTTTACAAACACAGTGTCTCCATCCTTAGAGGACGAAAGTTACTAAAAGTTTAATTAGCAGAAAAAAACAAATCTATGTTATAGTTTAAAAATTGTGTGGATTTGTATCATTTTTCTCTCTAATCTGTGCTAACCAGTGATAACAAGAAATAAAACTGGTTTTTGAGTTTTCCAGTTAGAGTGGACGAGGCTAAGCATCAGGCTTTCAAAAGATTCAAAATTCTGTCTTTGGTTGATTAATAAGCTGGTGTGAAAGATTGGTGCACCCCCTTCATGGATTCTGACAGTTAGTATAACTCGGGGGTGTTCATTCATTTAAACTGACATCCTGCTGTTACCAGGTTTCTGTCAGGCAGAGTAGTTGATCAATTATGAATTAATGTTCAGTTAATTTCACTGCTTTACTCTTTGTGGAGATGTGGGTGCTATATTGTTCTTTCTTTGTAGTTTTTTTGTGTTAAATTAGTTTTTTTTGTGATTTTTGGTTTGTTTTTTGTCTGGGAGCTGAGACAGTCTCCAAGGGAATGAGGTTCTGGGGGAATAACAGGAGGATTGAATCTTGAAGCCCACATCATTTTTTGGACACCACTCTGACAGCCAGAAATTTAAGGAGAACATGCAGCTAAACATGTCACTCCTGGTCCAATTGGCAAGCAAACCAGCAAAAACGACAGTGTTTTGGCAAAGTTACACACCAGTTTATTATTAATTCTATGTTTGCCCTAAGCCAGCAGTTTTAAATTCCCCTTAATGTCGCTAACTCTGGCCCCTGAAAGACAATTGACAGTAACATTGATTAGTAACAATTGACTTTAGTTGCTAGTGTCTCTAGCTTCATATTCAATGTCCACATTGACTCCCTGAATTGACACAGTGGTCATTGTTTTCCTGGTCCTCTTAAAGTCTGCAATTGTTTCCTTGGTCTTTGTCACATTGATCTACGGATGATTCTTCTTGCACCACACGACAAAGGAGTCCACCACAACCTGGTACTCCATCGCATTACCCCTAGCAATACATCCAACCACCGCAGAGAAAAAGCCTTGGAAGGTGGCAGATCCCTGCAGTGGACGGAGTCTACGGTGTGGGTGAACAGGAAAGGGGAGAGAGTGGTCTCTTGTGGTGCTCTGGTGTTGCTGATTACCTTGTAAGACAGCGGTCCCCAACCTTTTTTGCACCACAGACCAGTTTAATGTCAGACAATATTTTCATGGACCTGCCTTTACGGTGTCACAGGTACCGGTCCAAATTTCGTCAGACAGGTTGCATTTACTATATTTTTCAGACCATAAGGTGCACAGGATTATAAGGTGGACTAAGCGAAACAAAACAGTCAGACTTTACTCAACTCATTCTTCTTGCTTCCGTATCATTGATTCATTAATGCTGAATTCTCTGGCAGCTGCTCTATTCCCATGTTGTTGCAGTACATTAATGACAAACCGTATTGTGGATGGATTATCTCAGTTGTTCTCCTGACTGAAGTTTGGTTTACAGCATCCTGCCATGCGATTGCATTTGTCCCTAACCATCGGGAACCCTCACGTTAACTTTTATTGAGTGGAAAAAAGTTGGCGTTCATCCTCCAGCTATGCTAACATAGCTGTGTCGCTAGCGATCACGTAGCACATCATTATATACCAGCTAGCCCAACTTCAGTGACCCTACAAACGTCACTGCTGTTTAGTTTTCTGTCTTCATTTATGTTGGAAGTGATAGCAGAGCTGTACGTTTGAATTTTCTCAGAAATCTCTCAGTCAGAACATGCTATATCATGTTTAGGTGGAAACTAGCGAGCTAACTTCCTACTAGCTTCTAACTCTGTTACATGTAATAAATTCTGTTTTCATGGATTCCTGGATGTTAAACTTCATAGTTACACCTGGTAAAGCAGCAACACTGATCATTTTATTAAAGATGAAAGAATTTAGACAGTTTTTAACTCTCAGTGATGCTGCAGTGTTCGTTTGACTTTGGGACCTGAACCTACGGAGTTTTGCTCCGCGAGGCTCCTGACTGCGGTAGCTTTAATGCTACGACAATCCATCAAGCGGTGCGGCTTTGTAGCTTACCAAAGTCATACTAAAACATTTTTTGACAGATTTTTGAGCCTACCAAATAAAATCGTTCGAGGTCAGTAAGCACAACCAGAATTCATACATAAGGCACACGGATTATAAGGCGCACTGTCGATTTTTGAGAAAATTAAAGGATTTTAAGTGCGCCTTATAGTGAAGAAAATACAGTAATATTAAAATTTAATGATCTGAAACATGTAAGTATGACAAGAAGCTGTCCATGAATCTCAATGAACTGAAGCACAAATGTTAAGAAGACTGTGTGAAACCATCTGAAGAACTGACAAAGGCATGGTTTACAAGCTACTGAATAATGGAATGTCCTTTGTTTTTTAACAGAACTCCATAAAATACTGTGAAAAAGTTTTAATGCTAAACTTTCAATACTAAGATAAGAGAAAATCTGATGAAATAAAATTCTGATAAATGACTGCTGTCTTTGTTTATTTCTAGGTAAACACTCATACATGGACAGGACCAAGGATGATAGAGGAGAAACCTGCCAGAAGTCCAAACATACATGCTGAATCCTTCTCTCTCATATCAAAATAACTTTTGCTCTCACGATGTCATCAAGACATGAGGTTCCTTCAGATATCAATGTGGATACGTTCCACGATATCCTCAACTCTTCCTCCCCATCCTCACCAACTCAGTCTTGCAGCATAGACGAGTCGTACAAGTACATCTTCCTTCCCATTTGTTATTCCTTCACATTCATCTTTAGCATCTCTCTTAACTCTGTCATCCTCTACCGTTCTTTCCGTCGGACCAAACGCTGGAATGCTTCTTTAATATACATGGTTAACCTGGCCTCTACAGACTTTATGTACGGCCTGTCGCTGCCATTTCTTGTAGGAAGTTACATAATGCGTGACCGCTGGGTTTTTGGGGACTTCATGTGCCGTGTGGTTCGTTTTCTCTTCTACTTTAACCTCTATTGCTCCATCTTCTTCCTCACTTGTATCTCTGTGCACAGATACCTTGGTATTTGCCATCCAATGAAAGTGATAACGCTGGAGACCAAGAAGGCCGTCAAGTGCACTTGTGTCCTTGTTTGGATAATAGTATTTGCTTTGACTTGCCCCATCTTCCGTTTTGCTCAGACTGGTCATGTGACAAGATTAACAGGGTTTGGAAGCAATGTAAGTACTGACAACCCGAGTAATAGCATATCATCAGAAAATGGTAATGCGGGCTATGGTAAATTGGAAGGGGTAATTGAAGAGTACCAGAACTGCTGGGATGATGCCATCGATAAGGAGTTTCCTGATTATGTACCCTATGGCATCACACTCCATTTGCTGGGCTTTTTTGTGCCATTTTCCATAATCGCTTACTGTTATTCTCACGTAGTTCTGACCATATTTAGGACACTGCATTCTCAGCCCTCACTGTGCAGAAATCCAATGGATGAATGCATGGAGAGAAGAGATGGGAAAGCCTCAGCAGTTGTTAGAACGGGAAGAAGACGAAGCAATGGATTGCAGAAGATGGCGGGACGAGATGAAGGGATTTCCATTTCACTTGGTGCGCACTCCCCATATGCCAGTCGAAGGCGTAAATCTATCAAAACTATTATCACTATCACCCTGCTATTTGCTCTGTGTTTCTTCCCCTTTCATGTTACCAGAACCATCTTTCTTTTGCTGAAAGTTACCAAGGGAGTTCCCTGTCACACCATGACGGCAGTCTCTATGTGCTATAAGATTACCAGACCTTTAGCATCGTTCAATGCATGGCTCAATGCCCTTCTTTACTTTCTGACTAAAGATAAAGGAGGAGCTCACTGCTGCCAAGCAGTAAACACCCCTACCCAGCAGCATGCTATGCTACAGTTGCCACTAAGAGTGATGGGAAAAGGAGAGGGTGAAGTGGACAGAGAAACAGAAGACCGTATTGACAAAAAAGAGAATAAAGCATGTCAAAGTCCATCATATATGAACAGAGCAAAAGTTAAATATGTAGCTGAATGAACTTCAGATGCACTGCTGGATGTTATTTATAGACACCAATAAGCAACACATTAGTAACAAGTGAATCAGTCCTGCTTCATGTTAATCATTTATGTAAATCTCATTTTGAGATCCACTACCCACATCTTGGTATAGGGACTCACTGACATTGGTTTTACCTAGCTGGACAATATGCATTGCAATACCACGAAATGTACTCAAGGAACATGCCAAACCAGTAAAGACACTGTCACCAGCTGCTAAGCTCCCTGGATCCCAATCAAATTCAACATCTGCAATACATACCGGGAGAAGTCTTGATTCCCTGGGCCAAACCTTCAACTCCAGAAGACCTACTGGCAACATCCTCCTACCAGACACCAGTAAACACCAGATGTCCACCATACCCTGACAACTGGAATCAGAGAACACAGAAGACTGAAATTAACAACTATAAATATCCACGCATATATACAAGGGAAACAAACAAATGTCACCATTTTTAGACTCAGTGAAATCGAAAGCCAATATCACAGACTGTACATAAAAGATCGAAGTACCAACGGCAAGATTTGTGAAAGCAAGCAGAGGATGTTTTGTAACTTCCCCCAAGGGAATACTTCATCAACTACTGTTGGCTGAATCCTGTCAGAATGCTTATTTATTGCTACTGTCGATGTAACGTTTACACAATAGTTATAAACTTTAATTCTGCAGGTTAAAAATGTAAATGTATAGCCATAATATTTTAATCTCTTCATGTAAAATAAAATAATGTATGATATTCTTAGTCTCATGGTTTCTTCTTGCAGACACATGATACAATCAAGCATTAAATGTTTGTTAAATCATGGTGTGTCACATCAGTACTACATAAGGTTGCTGCTCTGTACAGGGAATGAAGCTACACCTTTAGTTACAAAACCAGCAAACCACTTGCATCCCTACACGTAACGATTTTGCAACAGGATGTCACAGTTTAAGGCTTCAGTCCACGATTCCAACAAGCTGAAATAAGAAGCTGCGTGTTTTAAATTTATGGAGAATGAAATAAATGATCCAGTATGTGTAATACTAATATGATATATACAGGTGAGTTCTTTAAAAATGTTTCCTCATGCACAATTGTCACTAAGGGGAAATTAGCTGTTGGACTATTTGTACCAGTCTGTAAACGTGTTTGTATATGTAAGTTTACGAAGGAAATGATCCCATTGAAAATTGAAAAATTCAATTTGACTTAAATTTGGTGGCCTGTGGATAGAATTAATGGGTGATGCCTGAGGAGCTACTCCTTTGATATCTGTCTAAGGTCGCATGTTTCATTCTCAAGGCTTCCATAACAAATGTGGCCTTTGGCAAAGTTTATTGCAGCCTGCATATAGCATAGGTTCCCAGTAAATATTTGTTTATTGTTGTATGCACAACACATGCGAGCCAGCACAGAATCACACAGTAAAGGGAAGCCAATTCTGAAGACAGCCAGCCTCAAGTAAGGCGATTGGCTGACAGTTCAGTTTGTTTGTTTTAAGTGTAAAAAGAAGCCTTTGTAACTACTTGATGTTTTTTATTATCAATTTTTTTCATTCACAAAATTAAGACAGTCTGGTACATTTAGCAAAAGTATTTTACTTAAACACTTTAATATAATTTCCATCATTGTCTGTCTTGATGCATGCTCACTCATCCAAGTAAGTAAATCCCAAAAGCTGATTCAGTTCATCTGGACGTTTTCAGTGGGAGAAACTTTTTCACTCATCCAGGTGACTTCTTCAGTCTCAGCGGGTTTCCCCAATCTTATCAACAGTACATTTGCACAACGACTGAAACTAGCACAACTGTGGGCTGTGAGGTCATTTCCTTGATCATCAATATGCAAATTGTCACGACCATTGATTAACAACCACTGATCAAAGCCCATTGATCAATGGCCATGAGTACCAATCACAGAGAGTTGGGGAATGGCTGCAATCACAGCATTGTAAGTCAAAGTTTTTGGCTTCAATCTTCAACCTTCTGGTGGGCAGCTCTGAACACCACATCCTGAACACCCTGGATTTTGTTGAGAAAGTGAGAGATGTCATTATGGAGGCAGATGAAACCATGGTCTCGTACGATGTTACATCTCTGTTCACTTGCATCCATTGAAGTGTTGGAGATAGTCCGTAAGAGATTACAGGATGACCCCAACCTCAGCAACAGGACCACTCTCAGCATCGACCAAGTAATAATAATAGTAATAATGAACTTTATTTATAAAGCACACTAACAAACCAAGGGTATACCAAGGTGCTTGACAAAATAAGGAGATGGCGGTGGGAGGGAAAAGGGAAAGAGAAAGGACCTGGCATTTATCAATTATAAAACCATGACAATCATAATACATAAAAGTAGTTAACAAAGCATAAAGGATAAAAATGTATCAGCACACAGCAGATATTATCTAGGTGGAAAAGCAAGATCAAATAAATAAGTCTTTAACCGTGATTTACACAATGGCA
>NW_024582799.1:395944-406766 GCF_018398535.1 Haplochromis burtoni
AAATAAGACCGACACATCAAATTCACCAGGGAGGATATGTGGAAGCCGCTGGTGGTGGAGCAGGTGTGGGCTGAACGGACTCCTCAGACCCTCCAGGATCGTGACACCCTAGCACAGGGGGCCGTAACATCCTTGAAAACAGCCTTTTTATATAATTCTGAAATGTACATTATTTTTCAGTTTTGGATAACCTTACCTTTTTTTTAGCCTCTGTCAGTTCACCACTTACCTTTGTACCATTTCAACTATTCATTGGACTTGAACGACTGGAATTGTAATAAATAACTGGAATAATGGAATTGTAATAAAACCGGTAGAATTTTATGCATCCTTATTTTGTCAACTTGCTGATGTGGACTGTACCAATACAATTCTCAGGGGTGATTTCAACTGTTTATTATGCCCTATATTGGATAGGTATCCATCACAGGTAGCTCAGTCCAAACATGTTAATGCGCTTTTAAATACAACAAAGGAGTCTTTTGGCTGTATGGAGGCAACATAATCCCCTTGAACAGCAGCACACATTACATTGTCCGCCACATCTGTCAGTGTTCCAGACTGATTATATATTTGTATATATCTGACAAATAAACCCAACTGCCTATTAGCACAGCTATCAAGGAATGCTCTGGTAAAATCCTTTATTCCAGCCATAGTGGATGATACTCATCCACTATGATTGATATCTATGGAAAAGTTAATTTATTTAAGAAATAAAAAACCTTTTCCACAGATACCAGAGAATCAAGTTACTATTTTAGAATCTCCCATATAAGTAGACCAGGTTGTTTCAGCACTTCAATCAGGGAAATCTTTACTTCCTCAACTTGCTTCCAAGTTGCTTCCAAAGCACAATGTAATGACTTGCAAGTCATGGAAGAATTAAAACTGCTGGTGCAAACATTACACTAATAGCCATGAAAATAAGAACACTGCTCTTCCTTTTAGTCAATGAACCTTTTAGTCTAGTGACTCTACAACTGCCAAAGGTTAAGAGTGGGTGGGGCCTACCAAATTTAGACATGTTGGTTATTCAGGCCTGAACTCTCTCCTCCTGGGTGAGAGGTGGATGCAGTGCTGTGAAAACCCTTTCCCTCAATAAATTTCATAGGGAAACACCACCTCCTGTTAAAGGCAGTTTCCTGAATAAAAATGTGTTATGAGCATGGGGCAAACTAAGGACAATGTCTGAAAGTAGCTCAGTTAATATTCTTGTAACATTAGATGACCCAGAACTGTCATTGCAAAGTGTAGGATCAAACTTTACAAGTTGGCAAAGAGCAGGCATAAAAAGAATATATAATCTTTTTGATAACGGAAGCTTTAAAACACCCTGAAGTCTCAACATCACCTTTCAAGTAATGATTTCTATAAATACCTACAAATAAGACATTATGTTCTTCTGAAAGCTGGCTCATGAGAACATTTCCACCAGAAACAGTCTGCTGGAAAGGTTTTTCTCTGAACCACAGAAAGCACAAACACTTTGTGACAAAGTTTTATTCTGACATATGTAGGATATATATGGATAAACTTGAATGATGTTTGGGACAAAATGTTGCTGCCGCCCTTCAGAATCTCAATATGCAATAGATATAAAGAGTTACAATATAACATACGGCATAATCTTTATATGTCACCATATATTTACAGTAAGGATAAAACCAAACTGTCCTAAATGTTAGACTACAGTTGGAAGAAGGCTCCATTGTTTGTGGGAATCATTCTGACTTTCTGAAGAACAGTTTGTGCAAACATCAGTAAAACAATCACTCTCATTGCCTGTTTATGCCCTGTCCTTATCTTCAATGTCCTGCTGCTCTGTTGCATCTTAATTGCCCCTTGGGTATAAATAAAGTCTTTCTGATTCTGATAATGAGTAAACAGTGCCAGCAGATCCACTACTTTGTTTGCTTTGAAATGTTCCTGACTCTTTAATACAACACAAAGAAGTCATTCACACAAATGCTGGCAAGAAAAGTATTTTGATTAAGTGGGTCAGACATGAACCTCAGTCTATCTCCAACAATCATAAAGGTTTTTATGTCAATAAAATAAGGATATTATGTTGATATTTTCTGCCGAAATGGATGAAACCAGTGAAGTTCTGAGACTGAACTGTAACTTGGACTCACAAATATTTTGTAATGGGCGAATAAAAGGTTGGATCCATGTGGGAAGGAGCTTTCTTCACTTCATTTTGGCCTGAAAACTGAAGGCTCTGCCTCCCATTCTACTTTTAAATACTCTAGGAACAACAAGTAGGCCTGCAGAGCGAGAGCGAAGTGCTCTAATAGGGTGATATGGTACTACAAGGTCATTAAGATAAGATGGGGCCTGATTATTAAGACCTTGTATGTGAGGAGCAGGATTTTGAATTCACTTCTGGATTATATCAAATCTAACTTGATATCTGAGACTCGTGTATTAGTCAATTTTTTTTTCAACTAAGAGATTAGTCATGAGCACTAAATCTAAAAAATTTACTTTAAGCTCTGACCTTTATGAAACTAAAGGGAACCAGTGGTTTGTTGGGATGTGCTGAGCTCTCTGCTCCTGTGCGTGGGGTGTCCTGTTTCCAGCTCCGGGCGGGACTATCAGCTGATGTTGTTCCTGGAGGAAAGCCCGGCCCTCGTAGGACGAAGCATTTGGTGATGGCAGATACAGTCGGGCCATCGCTGCAGAGGAAAGGAGACCATCTAGCCAATCAAGATACCTGCCTTGCAGCTGTCAGGGGTGAGATGCAAACCAAGTTTAATGTTATTGGGAGTTTACTGGTATACTACGTATGATATTCTGATACCAGACTGACCTTTGTCATCCTTGTAGCACTGAGACAGATCATACAGACCAGTGGGACGCTACTGAAGGACGACATTCACAAGGTAAATGATGTTAAAATAACATAAGCGCTACAAAAGATTAGCCCAGCAGAGGGAGACACTTTCTACAGGCGTCTCCAACCATCCACAGATCAGCCTCTGCTGCAGCGAGTGGCACCGAGCCGCCCGCTTTGGAAGAAGATCCGTGTTTAAGCAGACGTGATGTTTGCAGTTCTTTAAGCAACGATTTCCTCCACCCACAGTGCATTTCTAATGATCCACATGAAATATCCCAACGTGTTCTAATATGTTCTTGCAGCCAGAAAAGAAATTATGTAACTTCATACACAAATTATAGTGATGCATGTTTACTTTTTTAAATAGAGAACGCCCATATCTGTGAAATTGTTGCTCAAAGTGCTGCCGAACATCATCTGTTTAAACCTTGTTCTTCTTTTAAAACTGAATTTTTCAGTGTACAGTCTAATGGATTCATGTGTGTTATTGTTTTAAACTAATTATTAACATTATGCATGATCATTTTACTTGACTAGCAGTTTGTTTTAAAAGATTAACATGGTTATTAATGTGTTATTAAATAGAAACAGGCCGTTTTCCTGCTTATTACACAGAACCTACCCAGGTAATAGAGTAGTAATAACATAGGAATTAGCACATTATTGCATTCTTGTTACCCTGCAGTTCCCACATCATTAGCTTCAGTTTGTGGACCATTATTATCCAATTGCATCAGTTTCAGTGTAATATTACTCGGCTGTAACTGTAAGTGGTGTGGTTAGCGTCGACGTGGAGTTACATGTCTCAGCAGGTCCACGTCAGGTTGTGGCGTAGGGTTAAAATGGGATACTGATTACAAGTTATGATGTAGTAAGACGCGTTTCCCATCTTGTGATGATCTGCAGCTGTAAAGTAAAATGCTTTTGTTTGTTTTTTCCATCATTTAGCATTTTTGGTGTATTGCAGGAGAGACTCTTCATTTTATTGTTTTTAATAACGAACGATTACACTGTTGTGTCCTGTCGATTCCTTCAAGCGGCTCCATGAGGTGGTTCTGCCACTGTGTGTGCGCCTGCAGCAGCAGCAGTCTTGCAGCAGCAATGCATGTGAATCTGCAGGGAGCGCGAGTGGGCAGTACAGCAGTGCTCTGACTCGACGAGAACTGTACAGGTACGATCTTCATGTTAACGATGAGCCACACATTAGTGTTCCAGTAGTGTTACGGTGCTGCTCCTGCTTTTTGTCCAGGTTGAGTTTAAATGTTCCACTGTTGACTGAAGGAATGTCCACACAGTGCTTTATTCAGACTGGACCCAGTCTGACACCACCCTAGCACCAGCACCACTGTGGGCCCCGAACTGGTCTATGTTCTGTAGATGCAAAAGTTCACTTTAGCTTCGTGTTGGACTGAAGGAGCTGTTTCACTTGTATGAATTTGAAGGTTATTGCTGGCCCTGGTCCTGGTCCCCTCACCCTGTTGGCCCCCACCTCTGACCTGTGCTGTGTCAATCCTCAGTAACGGGCGCACCGACAGGTATGCGTGTGGGCCCAAGTGGGATTCCCGCTACAGTGTTTTTAGCTTGTGTGTATAATTCGTTCGATAGTCTTTATGGCAATGGGGCCGCGTTCGTTCGGTTGATAATCTAGATCCTGGGTTATGTTCGCAGGCTATAGTCCCTCTAGACTGTTTGGGTTTAAATTTGGGGTTGACAAAGCTGAATTTGCATCTAAAAACGTGTTTTTGGGTTTTGCAGAGCGGGACACGTGCTCTGTATGGTGTGTTGAGTGTGAGGGAGATGTGTCTCCCAGAGCAGAGTGAAGCAGACTGACAGAAGAAGGAGGGGCAGGCAGCACGACTCAGAGGGGAGGAGCTGAGTGTGAGGTGGAGGAGCTGGGAGAGGCAGTCTGTGTGACCGCAGGGGAAAGTGTCTAAAACAGAGAGCAAAACAACAGGGGTAAAAAAACTACAGCAGAACAGGAGGAATTGGGAAAGAAGGCACAGGATTATTTAAATTAGCAACAAGGGGAAATGTGTTTAAAATTAGAGAAGCAGAGTGTCAAATAATTAGGGATGAAATGATATTAAATAAATCTTTTAATACAGGTGACCACAGACCTGGTCCTCCACAAGCACATCGGCCAGAGTAAAATGATAGATTAACATAATTGGAACCACAACGAGGCCACGTTTGGCTGAAAATTTCACATCTCCACCTCCACGTAGAAGCTTCGAGGACGGTCAATCTCTCCCTGAAGACTAAAGTGCATTAAAATTGAGTTGAAAGGTACGGCTGATGGACTTGTGGAGGTTGAGAAAGTGTCCAGACTATCGCAATAAAAAGACAGGACATACACACACACTCAAACAGAGAGACATCAAATGCTTTTGGTAGAGAAATTTGAACCCACAGCTCCACGGCATACGCAGACATTGAACTGCCTACTAACCCACACATGCAATAAAATCAGCTTGCGCTTATGAACACGTTAATTCTTTTCAGCAATATTAAAGCAGGGAAACTTAACACACACTAAATGCTGAGTTTATCCACTGCTGACAAACAACCTCTCCAGGCTGCAGGACAACAGCTTAACATTCACAAAGCAAGAGACTGGAATGACCAACCAGTGATGAAACAATAAATTTAGTGGTTAGGATTATGAGATGTTTTCTGCTGATTGAGCAACACAAGTGATTACTGTATGAAGAAAATTCTATTTAGGTAATATTTAAGTTATGCATTTCTGTTGTCCCGTGAACTTGGTGAGGTATGAGTTGATTATATTCTTTTTTTTTTTTAAATAACAAGGGAGGAGAGAAGGCTGACACAGGGCCCGGCAGCTGGACCCACAACAATAACCTGAAAATGTCAACGGTGCTGCAGGAAAGCGATCTCACACAGACGGAGACGGAGGGTGCTAAACCCAAGGCCAGTTTCACAACACGGGGGAAATTCCCAGTGACGAGACGCCCATTAAACCCGGATGAAAAGTGAGGCCGAGCAAAAGAATGCTGACCTTGATAACTCTGCATTAACACTGTGAAGGGCAGTGACGGACATCAGATCTACAAACTGAGCCTACAAACATCCAGATGGTGAATTAGAGCACACAATCTGCCTTAGATTAAATTCTGACTCTCACCAAAGGCAATACAACTTTCAGGAGGAGGAAGGAGTAACACATCTATACAGACTCAGCAGACCTGACAAATGAATGCTCTAACAGGGGAGTCATTACCATCATTTGACAGAAGATGACATTAAAACAAAAGGCAGGAGCCTACAAGATCAGTGAGATGGAGAAATAAACAACACAGAATAGTGGACGCTGGAAAGTATGTGGTGAGAGATCAAGTTGCCCTAACAAAACCTGGTCAACTATTGTTAAAACAACCACATGGTCCTTCACATGAGAGCAGGTTCACTTTCTTGACCAACGATTATCTTCCACGCTTTTCGATCTAAGGCGATGGTTCTTGCCTGCTCGAGGTCAAGTCGAAGGGCCTTCAAATCATCCTGGATTTGTTTCATCCATGTCTTTTTTGGTGCATTTCGATGCACCCTCCAATCGGTGGGGCGGGTCAACCAGAGTAGGCCATGGGGGTAGCGGCTCTGGTCCATTCGACAAATGTGGCCAAACCAACGGAGTCGGCGGCGCTGGATTAGGTCGCCGATCGTCGGTTGGCTGCCGCAGCTGGTGAGGATGGTGTCATTCGAATGACGGTCGCGAAGGGAAACGCGAGAATGCATCTAAGGCAACGCATTTAAAGTAGAATGATCAGGGTTCGGTAAAGGCGGATCTTTGTCGCCAATGAGATGTTGTTCTTCTTCCAAACGCACCAGCGCAGGGAAGCGAACGCTGCCGCCGCCTGCCCAATTCTGGAGCGTATCTCCACTGATGATGCCACTTTCTTCTCCTCGACGAGGGACCCCAGATATTTAAATTGTTGGACTTGTTTGATCTGCACACCGTCGAGGTGGACGATCGCTGGTGAGCCGTGGTGGTCAGGACTTTGGTCTTCTCGGCGTTAATCTTGAGTCCGTACAATGTGGAAGTGAGTCGCCTCGGTGTCGTCTTCGGCAAAAATGGCGCTATCGTCAGTTGGACATCGTCAGGGTGGAAAAAGGGTTGGTGTGACCAAGCTGTGGTCTGGCTTGTTGTATGTACATTTCAAAATGATACAGCTCTGGATGGGCCAGTTACCAGGGCATGGAAGGATGACAGACAAATGAGGACAAGGAATTTTCCTCTGGGTGAGTGGTTGACTGAAGCGTGCAGAAAATAAAACTATTATTTTATCATTGACTGGTAACTGATTGATAATTGGCCACATTCACAGCTGTATTAACTCGTTGTGGATGCAGTCTATTTCATGTTTAAGGACTCTAATTAACAGATTGAAAACAGTGACACTAAAGGAAGAAGATGCAGTGCCACACTATCAGATGGCAGTGATGGTTGGGCTCAGTGATGAATCAGGTGACCTGGATTCATGGCTGAATCAAGACATAAATCCACCTGCTGTGGTCAGTGAGGGAAAGACAGTGGGGAAAAACAGAGTTGCAAATGTGAAGTTCATGTTAACACACGGGTTTGTTTGCAGGCAGTTCTGCGGATGCAGGCTCTGGGCGGAGCCAGGAGTTCAACAGGTTTAGGATGATAACTAAATTGATTTAACACAGGGTAGCAGAGCTGGAGCAACGACACTCGAGAGGAGAATTTCTGATGTTTTGTGAAAGATGATGTTACGAATGTTTTCTTTTAATTTACTAGTTCCGATGAATTGACACATGGAAGTGTGTCAAAAAACGGGGGAATTTCATGTTTAACATGACAGTTTTTCCTGGGATCATTTTTGTGACTTTATTTGTGTGTTTAACAATTTTGCTCACGCTTGCCTGAGAAAAAGTAGATAAGAGGGGACCATCTCTAGTGGAAAGTTACTGAGACACTGCTGTTTAGACTAGAATGAGAGAGCTTTTGTAATAAAACTGTTACACCACCATTTTGAGATCCGCGGCAGTGTGTCATGCAGGACGCATCTCCCTTCTAGAAGTAATGTGAAATAGTCGGGCTATATAAATGTGAAATAAAGTGTTAAATGGTCTGCTGAGCAGTGTTTTTGCCTTTCACAGGACCAGCAGATTTAAGGAAAGAGGGAAAAAATGGAGACAGGAAATGATGTCATGAAGAGCAACAGCAGGTGGTGCAGCATGAAGAATAAAAAGGTTTATCAGTGTAATCAAGGCCACTGATATCCATGACACGCTTCATGGAAACAAAGTTGTTGCTTTCAGCAGTGTCCTGTTGAGAAAGTAGGTCAGAGTAGAAAGACAGACGCCCTCTACTGGTAAGATCAAACTTTCCCTTCATAAAGTAAACAGCTGGGGCTGGATCAGGTGACCCTGATTATGCTGCAGTGGCCTTATATGCAAAATATACATGAATTTCTCACAAAAAGCCTGATTTTCTAATGTGATCGTCACAGTCTGAGCTCCAGATTATCTCAGCAGCTCAGTCATATATTTGTACAAATGCACATGAAGTATTACTACACAGTCTCTGTTAGAAATGTGTTTTTCTCCTATATATGATAAATAAAGAGAGTATTACAAGGAAACCGAAGCTTTCTGTCTGTATCAGCAGGAATCAGCAGCTGAGCCTGCAGAGGACGCCAGCGCGAGCGATAACCAGCTGCCCAGCTGTGAGGACGAACCGCTCGAAGCTCTTCAAGCAGGAGACTCGACAGCAGTGGCAGACTCTGAAGACGCAACAGAAAAAATAAAGAACAAAACTAAAGAGGACGTGACAGACGTCCAATAGGAATAAAGAGAAAGCTTGATGTAAATATTAGCCTGTAGAAGGCAAACCAGTAGTGACCCTTGATGACTGCTTAGATATTGTTATTTCAATAATAATTTGTTTCTTCGTTTAATGCAGTTTGATGAAAAGTTCAAATACAGTGTAAAAGTAGTGAGCCTCGCCTCGTTTCTTTCCATTTTCCAAGGAGTCAAACTTTTCTTTTTTAATCTTTTTCCTTTGGCTGCTTTTTCTCTCACTCTTCAGTTTAGACCTTCTACCCGATAATTTCCTGAGGAATCTGGTTTGTTTACTTGGCCACATAACATTGACTAAGAATTCATTCAAGCCTCAAAAAGCTCCGTACTCCAGGGATGAATCAGTTATTGAAACCGCAGCCTCCTTTGATGCGGGCTCACTTGTGTACCTACAGCTGCAGCAGTGGAGACTGTCAGGAAACTGAACCAGGGAGTGGAAGTAGGGCTCTTGGCTCCTTCATAGTGAGAGCACTAAGCCACAGACACAGATATGTGGATAACACCTGGGTCAAAATCAACATGCAAGACGTAAAAGTTCACATCAACTTTGTTCTTCTGCTGTTTTAAAAAAAGTAACAAAGTCGAAAAACTCCAGTTTTCACTGATTTCTTTGTCTTTTTTCATTTTCAGTATGTTTCTTATTCTTATTATTCCAACACATCTGCCTTCAACCTTTAGGAAGCACACAGTGTCTGATGTTTTATTTTAATTTCACTAAAACATTCTAATAAATAATTTCTAATTATTGCTGTAACTGAAAGTGTGAAAGACTTCAGGGCTGGGCTGATGCTTCAAGATCCTAACGACGTCGCTGATGTGTGATCAGGCTGCTGCTGTTACCTCAGTGAACTCTTGTCTTCTTTGGAAATTACAAACTGACACAACTGCAACTTCACAATGCCGAACTTAGCAAAGTGTGAGGAAAAACCCCAGAACAAGACAGACGGATGTTTTCCTCGCAGCTGTTTGGAGATGATTAAAATATTCTGCAGCAGCTCCTTTTTCAGCGTCTGCCAACAGCTTCAAATATTTAGCAGCATGATATCAACTATTTAGATTGTCTGCAGTAGATACTACTACACCCTCAATACCCAAGAATCACCTTCAGCAACTGGAAACAGCTGTGAAAGCTTTGTCGACAGCTTACAGTTACTAAAACTGGAAGATTTAATGGAAAGTTACCATATTGTGTTCATTTCAGTAACTGTGTACAAGTGGTGAAAAAAATAGTTATCAGTTACTTTGATTGCTTCATTGCACATTTTGCTGTCAGTGTTTGTGTCCAGTTGTTCCCTGAAGGGTCAGTGTACATCAGGACTCTATACAACAAGTAGGCCTGCAGAGCGAGAGCGAAGTGCTCTAATAGGGTGATATGGTACTACAAGGTCATTAAGATAAGATGGGGCCTGATTATTTAAGACCTTGTATGTGAGGAGCAGGATTTTGAATTCTGGATTTAACAGGAAGCCAATGAATGCTGCAGTATGCTCTCTCTTTCTAGTCCCTGTCAGTACTCTTGCTGCAGCATTTTGGATTAGCTGAAGGCTTTTCAGCGAGTTTTTTGGACATCCTGATAATAATGAATTACAGTAGTCCAGCCTGGAAGTAATAAATGCATGAACTAGTTTTTCAGCGTCACTCTGAGACAGGATATTTCTAACTTTAGAGATGTTGCGCAAATGGAAGAAAGCAGTCTTACATATTTGTTTAATATGTGCGTTGAAGGACATGTCCTGGTCAAAAATGACTCCAAGGTTCCTCACAGCGTTACTGGAGGCCAAGGTAATGCCATCCAGAGTAAGAATCTGCTTAGATACCATATTTCTATGATTTTTGCTGCTCTGTGTTGGTACAGGGCATTGACGATAATACCAGTGGGTGGATTATATTCTCAGAAAGACATCTACTGTGAAAGTCTACTCTCCACTGCTGTGTAATCAATTATTGTAAATGTAAATGTTATCAGGAAATGATCAGACAGGAGAGGGTTTTCAGGAAACACTGTTAAATGTTCAGTTTCTATGCATATGTTAAAACAAGATCTAGAGTGTGATGATGTTGAACATCCTTCCTGTGGTATGAGGGAGTGAGTCTCACTATTTTTAAATATACTGACCACAGAAGCAGAAAAGTGCTCGT
>NW_024582799.1:413597-465684 GCF_018398535.1 Haplochromis burtoni
TTGTCTTTTTTCATTTTCAGTATGTTTCTTATTCTTATTATTCCAACACATCTGCCTTCAACCTTTAGGAAGCACACAGTGTCTGATGTTTTATTTTAATTTCACTAAAACATTCTAATAAATAATTTCTAATTATTGCTGTAACTGAAAGTGTGAAAGACTTCAGGGCTGGGCTGATGCTTCAAGATCCTAACGACGTCGCTGATGTGTGATCAGGCTGCTGCTGTTACCTCAGTGAACTCTTGTCTTCTTTGGAAATTACAAACTGACACAACTGCAACTTCACAATGCCGAACTTAGCAAAGTGTGAGGAAAAACCCCAGAACAAGACAGACGGATGTTTTCCTCGCAGCTGTTTGGAGATGATTAAAATATTCTGCAGCAGCTCCTTTTTCAGCGTCTGCCAACAGCTTCAAATATTTAGCAGCATGATATCAACTATTTAGATTGTCTGCAGTAGATACTACTACACCCTCAATACCCAAGAATCACCTTCAGCAACTGGAAACAGCTGTGAAAGCTTTGTCGACAGCTTACAGTTACTAAAACTGGAAGATTTAATGGAAAGTTACCATATTGTGTTCATTTCAGTAACTGTGTACAAGTGGTGAAAAAAATAGTTATCAGTTACTTTGATTGCTTCATTGCACATTTTGCTGTCAGTGTTTGTGTCCAGTTGTTCCCTGAAGGGTCAGTGCACATCAGGACTCTATACAACAAGTAGGCCTGCAGTGCTGAGAGCGAAGTGCTCTAATAGGGTGATATGGTACTACAAGGTCATTAAGATAAGATGGGGCCTGATTATTTAAGACCTTGTATGTGAGGAGCAGGATTTTGAATTCTGGATTTAACAGGAAGCCAATGAATGCTGCAGTATGCCTCTACTTCAATAGATACCCTGCAGATTGCTGCAGCATTTTGGATCAGCTGAAGGCTTTTCAGCTGAGTTTTTTGGACATCCTGATAATAATGAATTACAGTAGTCCAGCCTGGAAGTAATAAATGCATGAACTAGTTTTTCAGCGTCACTCTGAGACAGGATATTTCTAACTTTAGAGATGTTGCAGCAAATGGAAGAAGCAGTCTTACATATTTGTTTAATATGTGCAGTTGAAGGACATGTCCTGGTCAAAAATGACTCCAAGGTTCCTCACAGTCGTTACTGGAGGCCAAGGTAATGCCATCCAGAGTAAGAATCTGCTTAGATACCATATTTCTATGATTTTTGCTGCTCTGTGTTGGTACAGGGCATTGACGATAATACCAGTGGGTGGATTATATTCTCAGAAAGACATCTACTGTGAAAAGTCTACTCTCCACTGCTGTGTAATCAATTATTGTAAATGTAAATGTTATCAGGAAATGATCAGACAGGAGAGGGTTTTCAGGAAACACTGTTAAATGTTCAGTTTCTATGCATATGTTAAAACAAGATCTAGAGTGTGATGATGTTGAACATCCTTCCTGTGGTATGAGGGAGTGAGTCTCACTATTTTTAAATATACTGACCACAGAAGCAGAAAAGTGCTCGTCTCATGCAGAAAGGCTGAGAGAATAAATGAGTGTAGAGAGAGAGCAAATAAAAGGAGCTCTGCAGGCTGCAGATAGTGCAGGAGAGCCAAGCTATGTTGATCTGAGACTGCAGACATTAAAGCGGAGAGAAACTCGGCTCTGCCTGTGAATCAGTCTTTGCTTCTCTTCCTCCTTCCATCTCCTCATCTGAGCTACAGCTCTCCACTTGCTGTCCATCTGAGAACAAGGCACAATTTGCTATTGCATTAATCTATTATTTAATTGTCCACACTTAAAAACTTTGCACCTAATCCAATAAAGTAATGATAGAAAATGTTATAGAACATCTTTACGAGCATGTCTGGACTGTGTTATATCATGAGTAATAATTTAAAAATCCATATACATAAAACACACACATACACACACAGTGACATTTTAGACCTTCTTCAGAATACTGTATATACTGTGGGCACAAGTTTCCATCATGGTGCTGATCCAGAATCCTTCCCTTATTATTTATTACTAGAGCTACAATAATAAAGCAATGAGGAAAAAGTAATAAATATGAAGATGAGATGTTCATACTTTTCCTTACTTCCTATGTAAAGGCCAACATAAATCACTCATCTCACAGGAGGCTCTTTACCAGTAACGTCTTTTTAGTATTGTAGAGTCTGTATGCAGCAACAGACTGAAGTGACTGTTGTTGGGATTATATGAGGTATAAATAAAATTAAATTGTGTTGAAATTTTTTGCATTCCAAAGGCCTTAATGTTCCCTGTCTGTGTGTGTAGGTGTGTATGCGTGTGTTAAGATGAAAAGTGCTACAATAATGTAACACAGTCCAGATGTGTTTTGCTCCTGCAGCTCCAAATCCCTGGCATTTCCGGGCACAGTTATCTAAACTGCAATGTTCCCACTACTTGTTTATGTGACTGAGAAAACCCACACGCCCAAGTGGTCCTTGGACCACGTGTACACTGTGATCACGCCAGCATCGAATCCAATGGATGGCTCTCCTCCATCTCCCTCACTGCTCCTCTCTCTCCCTCTCTGCTCCTCTCTCTCCCTCTTTGTGCTGACAATCAAGCCAAACACCAACATCATCAAATATACAGTTGAAACCAGATATTTACATACTCTTCAGATAAAAACACAAACACTTTTTTAATTGTAACATCAAATCAGACTAAATGTTTATTTTTACGGCTGGGGCAGCAGTCCTGTGGTGAAGGAGGGGCCAGATGGTTTTACTCCAGGTCCAATTTTACCCGGTGCTGCAAGAGTTAATAGTCTCAATACCCAAGGATAAGCAGAAGAGCATGATTGACATGATGGAACTGAGATTTGGTGACACTTAATTTTTGCAAAACACAACTAAAAAATCAGAATCAGAATCAGAATCAGAAAGGGTTTATTGCCAGATGTTGAGCAGGTTTACAACATTAGGAAATTGCTGCGGTGCTTCAGTGCAACATACTGTCATAAAAATATAAAAATAAGAATAAGAATTAAAAGTGCTAAGTGGATAGATATATACATGATATATACATGAGTGCAGGTGGTGATCAGTGCCAAACATGGAATGATGCAGTGAACACAGCGTAGGGTCATGTGTTAGTGGTGGGAACAGTCATACGGTTATTGTTCATGTGTCCGACAGCAGAGGGGAAGAAACTGTTCTTATGGCGAGAGGTTCTGGTGCGAATGGACCGGAGCCTCCTGCCTGAGGGGAGCAGGTCAAACAGACTGTGTCCAGGGTGAGAAGGGTCAGCTGAGATCCGAGCTGCACGCCGCAGTGTCCTGGAGGTGTACAGGTCCTGCAGAGATGGGAGTCTGCAGCCAATCACCTTCTCAGCAGAGCGCACAACACGCTGCAGTCTCTGTTTGTCCCTGATAGTGGCTCCAGCGTACCACACGGTGATGGAGGAGGTGAGGATGGACTCGATGATTGCAGTGTAGAACTGCATCATCGTCCGTGTTGGCAGGTTGAATTTCTTCAGCTGCCTCAGGAAGTACATCCTCTGCTGGGCTTTCTTGATGACGGAGGTGATGGTGGGCTCCCACTTCAGGTCCTGGGTGATGGTGGTACCCAGGAAGCGGAATGAGTCCACAGAGGTGATGGGGGTGTCAGTCAGGATGATGGGGGGGAGTGGGGCTGTGTGCTTCCTGAAGTCCACAATAATCTCCACTGTCTTCTGGGCATTCAGCACCAGGTTGTTGTGGCTGCACCAGGACACCAGACGTTCAACCTCCCTCCTGTAGGCAGACTCATCCCCGTCCGAGATGAGTCCAATAACGGTGGTGTCATCTGCAAACTTGATTAGCTTGACAGACTGGTGGGTGGAGGTGCAGCAGTTGGTGTACAGGGAGAAGAGCAGAGGAGAAAGAACACAGCCCTGAGGGGAGCCGGTGCTGATGGTCCGGGAGTCCGAGACATTCTTTCCCAGCCTCACATGCTGCTTCCTGTCCAGTAGAAGGCGATCTGGCTAGAAATCTCTCCCATATCACTCATGGGAAGGGTTGCTGTTATAAAAATGATGGTCTTGCCAAAAATAAACTATTTATTTTCAGTGATCCCAAGTAAGCCATCACAAGATTGGTGCAGATCTCTAAACTGATATATTTCTAAATTCCTTTGGAAAGATAAACCCCCGCGTATCAGCTTAAAAACATTAGAAAGGACCAAGGCAAACTTTAATCACTACTTTTTAGCCAACAGGCTTCAGTTCATCTCTAGATGGTTAAAACACACCTTCTTAGATGAACCCTGGATAGATGTAGAACAGGCACTATGTAATAATCTAGAAATTTCAGACCTACCATTTATCAGCTCAAACATCAAATGACATGAATGCTTTAAAAGCATCAACATCAGCTCTTCTCTGACAGCATGGTGGGAGTTTCTAAAAATTAACAGAGTCTTCATTAATCCCATGCAAACGTACACCTATCTGGAACAATCCGGACATATTACAAAACAATAATATGATCAACTTCCAGATTGCGGGGCTTTGGGTTTGTTTTGTTTTTTTTGTTTTTTTCTCTCCCTCTCTTTCTTTCATTCTTTCTCCCTGTCCTATCCCCCAGTCATGTCTGTCCCGTGTAGCAACTGAAAATAAAATAAATACATAATTATAATAAAGGTCAATCAAATGGACCAATATGGCAAGGCCATGATGATCCACTTGGTAAAGTAAATCCGCTTGGCATCTTTCTTGGCCTTCAGACAACAATTCTGATGGCTAAAGATCCAAACGGGACAGGCAAAAAAAAAAAAAAAAAAGTTGCAGACAGTGGCAGTGATGCGAGTGAGTTTATTTACAGTGAACGACAATGAACAAAACTAAAACATAAACTGTGAACAACTAAAGAACAAACCTGGAACCATACAAACACGGGATGAAGGGCAGAAAGACGCTGTTGGGCAGAGCGCCACAGAAATTACACCAGGTTACATAAGAATTAACACAAAACACAAGGTGACACCAAAATGAAACACAAAACGTTGGGTCTAACCACCCAGGACCATGACAACATGTTTATTTTTTTAGTTTGATAAATATAAAAAACATATTTGTTAAATTTAAGAGTAAAGAGAGAAATTGTCTGTATTTCTTAATTGCAAATGGTATTTAAAATTGAGCCACACTTACAATGGTGTGATCCAGAACTCCATATACAGTGGGGCAAAAAAGTATTTAGTCAGCCACCGATTGTGCAAGTTCCCCCACCTAAAATGATGACAGAGGTCAGTAATTTGCACCAGAGGTACACTTCAACTGTGAGAGACAGAATGTGAAAAAAAAAATCCATGAATCCACATGGTAGGATTTGTAAAGAATTTATTCGTAAATCAGGGTGGAAAATAAGTATTTGGTCAATAACAAAAATACAACTCAATACTTTGTAACATAACCTTTGTTGGCAATAACAGAGGTCAAACGTTTACTATAGGTCTTTACCAGGTTTGCACACACAGTAGCTGGTATTTTGGCCCATTCCTCCATGCAGATCTTCTCGAGAGCAGTGATGTTTTGGGGCTGTCGCCGAGCAACACGGACTTTCAACTCCCGCCACAAATTTTCTATGGGGTTGAGGTCTGGAGACTGGCTAGGCCACTCCAGGACTTTCAAATGCTTCTTACGGAGCCACTCCTTTGTTGCCCGGGCGGTGTGTTTTGGATCATTGTCATGTTGGAAGACCCAGCCTCGTTTCATCTTCAAAGTTCTCACTGATGGAAGGAGGTTTTGGCTCAAAATCTCACGATACATGGCCCCATTCATTCTGTCCTTAACACGGATCAGTCGTCCTGTCCCCTTGGCAGAAAAACAGCCCCATAGCATGATGTTTCCACCCCCATGCTTCACAGTAGGTATGGTGTTCTTGGGATGCAACTCAGTATTCTTCTTCCTCCAAACACGACGAGTTGAGTTTATACCAAAAAGTTCTACTTTGGTTTCATCTGACCACATGACATTCTCCCAATCCTCTGCTGTATCATCCATGTGCTCTCTGGCAAACTTCAGACGGGCCTGGACATGCACTGGCTTCAGCAGCGGAACACATCTGGCACTGCGGGATTTGATTCCCTGCCGTTGTAGTGTGTTACTGATGGTGACCTTTGTTACTTTGGTCCCAGCTCTCTGCAGGTCATTCACCAGGTCCCCCCGTGTGGTTCTGGGATCTTTGCTCACCGTTCTCATGATCATTTTGACCCCACGGGATGAGATCTTGCGTGGAGCCCCAGATCGAGGGAGATTATCAGTGGTCTTGTATGTCTTCCATTTTCTGATGATTGCTCCCACAGTTGATTTTTTCACACCAAGCTGCTTGCCTATTGTAGATTCACTCTTCCCAGTCTGGTGCAGGTCTACAATACTTTTCCTGGTGTCCTTCGAAAGCTCTTTGGTCTTGGCCATGGCGGAGTTTGGAGTCTGACTGTTTGAGGCTGTGGACAGGTGTCTTTTATACAGATGATGAGTTCAAACAGGTGCCATTCATACAGGTAACGAGTGGGGGACAGAAAAGCTTCTTACAGAAGACGTTACAGGTCTGTGAGAGCCAGAGATTTTCCTTGTTTGAGGTGACCAAATACTTATTTTCCACCCTGATTTACGAATAAATTCTTTACAAATCCTACCATGTGGATTCATGGATTTTTTTTTCACATTCTGTCTCTCACAGTTGAAGTGTACCTCTGGTGCAAATTACTGACCTCTGTCATCATTTTAAGTGGGGGAACTTGCACAATCGGTGGCTGACTAAATACTTTTTTGCCCCACTGTAACATCAGGAAGTGACATCACTGAAGTCTTTTGGACAACATGGACCACAGAGACAGGCAAGTTGCTCCATTACTTTTCCTTTATTTTAGTCATTTATCTTGTGATATTGTGGTCGTCAACCTCAAGTGACTCAACACCGTCACATGAAAAAAGAATGAAATAAATGAGTTTTTTTAGTTCATGAATATATGGTGATGAATGCGAGTAAGATGGCACCAACAACAGCAGCAGAAAGGCAAAGGAAGTATCGGGAACGCCTTAAAGCTGATCCTGAAAGAAGGGAGAGAAACCTGCAGAGTGAGCTGAGAGATGGAGAAAGAATGAAGAGGCAGGGAAGAAGAAAGCAATTAATGAACTGAGTAAAAGAGAACAGCGTAAGAAAAGACAAATGTGGAGAGCAGCTTAGGTTAGGGCAATGGGTAGTTAACAGTGTTACAGTGAAAATGTCCTTTTAGAAACAGGGAGGGCAGGAGGAAAAAGGCTTTAACTTTCCACACACAAATCAACTTTAATTGCTTTGCTTTGTGGGCAACGTCTGGTGGCTCGGAAAAAGTACAGAGCTGAAAAAAATAAGCTCAAGAGGCAAATAGTGGAACTCCAGGAGAAACTTGAAAAAGAAAGGAAAAGCAAAGAAAAATACAAAAAAGGTGCCAACGTTCAAAGAAATCTTTGGATTCCCCACCGTCGAAAATAACACGATTCACTTCAAATTGCCCCGTTAACCCACAAATAAAAAAAACAACTTACTTTTCCATGAATCACTCATTGAAGATATTAGGAATAAATACAAAAAAGCCACCAAGGACAGAGAAAGGCAGCTGACTGCCGAAGTCACGACAGGGAGAATTATAAAAAAATACAGGTTGCAAAAGTTTGTGCAAGTGACTCCCTCAGATTTTCAAACAAGAGTTTTAGACACCATGACAGTCTTCATTTTGAAAGAAACAGGACCAGCAGGTTCACTGAAGACTTAAAAAGAAGAATCAAGGCGTTCAATCTCAAGGATGACGTGAGTAGAATGACCACAGGAACCAAACAAACACTCACAAAGGACAAATTAAAAATGCAGAAGAGGTTCCTGATGGACACGATGGAAAATATCCACAGAAGGTTTTTGGCGGAAAACCCAGACCAGATGATATCCTATTCCCTTTTCTGTCATCTTCGCCCCTTTTGGGTTGTGAATCCAACACTCTCTGAACGTGACACATGCATGTGTAAGTTGCATGAAAATCTCAGCTTTCTCACAGTGAAGCTTGAGACTGCCAACATTGAAGAACTGATAGAGAAGGTTTGCTGCAACTCATCCAGCAAGAGTTGCATGTATGGAGAGTGTGTCCATTGCAAGGACAAAACTGTCCACACGACAACCGCATACAACAGCACCGCAAACACACCACTGACCCAGTGGGTAATAGAGGAGAAGGAGATACACAAAAAGGGAGAAAAGGCAACTGTCAAGGTGACAGTCAGGAAGCCTGTGGAGGGCACACAAAAGGACCTCACTGAGCTCCTCCGCAGCTTTGTAAGGAAATTTAAATGCATCACTTTATTATCACGCAGCAAGGTCAAGGTCAAATTTATTTATATAGCACATTTCAAACAGCCGATGCTGCACAAAGTGCTTAACAATATAAAAATGGTATTAAAAAGCAACAATGTAATACAATAATAACAATAAAAAACAATAAAAGGACAGTAAAAGAATTAAAACAATAACTAAACTAATTCAAATAAGACCAAAATGCTTGGGTCATAGTGTGTTAAAAGCCAGGGCATAGAAATGTGTCTTTAGTAAAGATTTAAATTGCTCAAGTGTTTGTGCAGATCTAATATTTAAGGGGAGACTATTCCAAAGTCTGGGACCTGCCACAGAGAAGGATCTATCACCACGGGATTTGAGGTTAGTCCGTGGGATGGACAGCATTAGTTTTGAGCTAGACCTCGTGGTTTTTCCTGGAGCATAGGCAGAGAGGAGCTCAGACAGGTAAGGAGGGGCTCGGGCATTAAGTGACTTAAAAACAAAAAGTAAAAGTTTAAATTGGATCCTGTAGGAGACAGGAAGCCAGTGTAAAGAAGCTAAAACTGGGGTTATATGCTCTCTCCGTTTGGTACCAGTTAGCAGGCGAGCAGCAGCATTTTGAACCATCTGAAGACGATGGATGGAGGCCTGATCTAGACCATAATACAATGAATTGCAGTAGTCCAATCTGCAAGTAAGAAAAAGGTGAATAACACGCTCAAAGACGTTAGCCGGAAGGTATGGCTTTACCTTGGCTAGCTGTCTTAACTGAAAAAAACAGGACTGAACTACTGCACTCACCTGCTTATTCAATTTAAAAGAACCATCAATGTAGACACCGAGGTTTTTTACATGTGTTTTACAATACGAGGAAAGGCGCCCAGAGTGCTGTCGATATGATTAAAGTTGCCAAAAATGACAACCTCAGTTTTATTTTCATTTAGCTTTAAAAAATTTAATGACAACCACTGTTTGACATCATCAAGGCAGCGTAATAAGAGCTGCGGATGGTCTGACCCTGCTTTTAAAGGTAGATAAATCTGCAAATCATCAGCAAAACAATGAAATGAAATGCTGTACCGCGAGAAGATGGAGCCCAATGGCAACAAATAGAGTGCGAACAGGGCAGGACCCAAAATAGAGCCTTGAGGTACACCGTATTTAAGAGGGGCTATTTTGGAGTTGTGGGGGCCCATATTGACATAAAAAAACCTTTCTGACAAATAGGACCGAAACCACTGTAGGGCAGATCCTTTTAGGCCAGCATGAAATTCTAGCCGTGATAACAGGATGTCATGGTCGACCGTGTCAAAAGCTGCTGACAAGTCCAACAATAAAAGGGCAGCAGGGCTGCCAGAGTCCAGAGTTAAAAGAATATCGTTAAAAATCCTTAAAAGTGCCGTCTCAGTGCTATGTAGTGATTTAAAACCAGATTGAAATTTTTCAGAGATCATATTAAAATCAAGGTGTGCCTGCAACTGTAGGTAGACCACTTTCTCCAAGACTTTAGATAGAAAAGGAAGCTTTGAGATAGGCCTGTAGTTGGACAGAACAGTTGGGTCCAGGTTTTGTTTTTTAAGAAGAGGCTGAACTACAGCTTGTTTAAAGCATGATGGGACGTAGCCTGTAGCAAGGGACGTATTAATTAATCTCAGGATAAAAGGCCCAACAGTATTAAAAGTGCTTTTAAGCAAGCTCGGGGGGAGACAATCAGAGGGGCAGTGTGATGATCTTAGGTTACTAACTACCGCGGTCAAGTCCTTAAGGGAGACGGGATCAAACTGCTCTAAGACAGCTGAGCACACAGGAGAAGGACTCTGATCTGAGGCAGCAGACAACGAGACAAGGGCCCTGATCGATAGGATCTTGTCATTAAAAAATGCTAAAAAATCATCGCACATACTTGGTGAAGAAGTGACTCCAGAATTATCACATAAACTAAGAAAGCGATTAAGAACGTTAAAAAGTACCTGAGGCCTGTGACTGTTTACTGACACTAAGTTTGAGACAAACTGTGTCTTTGCAGTTTTTACAGCTTCTTGGTGAGCAGAAAGACGAGTCCTTAAAATCTGTAGGGAAACATACAATCTGTCCTTTTTCCATCTCCTTTCAGCGCGTCTGTAGTCACGTCTGAGGGACGCGTATGTTCATTCAACCACGGCTCTGAGAAATGCTTAGCGCGCACAGTCCAGCAGTATGCCTTCTGCCGTGAGCTGAAGAACAACATGTCAGGGGAGGAGGCTTTGATACATGTTGACTTCTCAGAAAACTACAGCTGTAAATACAGTTCTCAAGTTCAGGCGGTCCACTTTGGGGCTTCACATCAGCAGGCCACCGTTCATACTGGTGTGTTGTTGGTGGGCTCTCAGAGCCTGTGTGCTTTAGCACCATCTCCCCCAGTAGACATAAAGGCCCTCCAGCAATATGGCAGCACCTAAATCCTGTGCTAGATTACCTTCAAGGCCAACATCCACAAGTGTCTGTGCTGCACTTTTTAAGCCTGTACGCAATACAAACAACGAAGAAACTTCTACCTTTTCACTACAGAACTGGACAGAAGAGGATTCAAGGCTGGTTCTTGGAATTTTTTCGAGGCCAGTCATGGAAAAGGAGCACCAGATGGTGTCGGGGGAGCCTTAAAAAGAGCAGCTGACATGATGGTAGCAAAGGGGCATGACATCCCAGATGCAGAAGAGTTATTCAGGGCCTTGTCTGAAACAAACACAAGTGTGAAACTGTTCTTTGTGAAAAGTGAAGATGTTGAGGAAGCTATGAGAAAATGCCGAAGCAGATACCAGCTGTTCCTGGAACCGTGAGAATTCACCAGGTCGTTACTGTACTCCAGGAGAACTGATGGTTTGTGATGTAAGCTGCATGTCACAACACAGAAGCAGTTTAACGGCAAGTGCTTCAACACCCAGTGTTTCATTTTTGGCCAGAAGATAGAACCGGCTGTGTCACAGACAGGCAGTGGGGGGGGATCCAGAAAAATCCAGTGGGAAAGTCCAGAGCTGATTGGTAAATGGTGTATTCTCAGATATGACGATGATTTGTATCCAGGCATCATTCTAAAATACAAACAACACAAGTCCAGGTCAAATGCATGCATCGTGTTGGGTCAAACCGATTGTTCTGGCCGCATCAGGATGATATCCTCTGGTACCTGTTTGATGATGTCCTTGAACTCATTCCACCCCACAGGCTGTGACAAGGCGCTGTGGAAGTCTTGAAAGAGGTGTGGAACTGACTCAACAAGATGAATTCATGAAACAAAAGGCACATTCATGCATATATACAGACACACACACTGATGCAGGCACACACATGCAAAAACACTCTGACACAGACACAGGCGCTGATACAGACAGACACACTGAAATCGTTAACTGATTATTATTGTTATTAGTTCAACAAGTTTGATTGTTACCGGAGCAAGGATGAGGTGACTTTTAGCACCTCATCAGCACTTATGCCTAGACACACACACTCACACGCGCGCACGCACACACACATTACTATGTTACATTTGAGCAATTCACTTTGCAATGTTTGTTAGTTGTAAATATGCTGTTGTGGTTGTCTTATTATATTCTGTGGTTAGAATTTACTAGCTATTTGCAAAACTTAAAAATAAGAATTTCCATCGACATTGAGTTCCTTTAGCGATACTGTTCCACTTTAGTATTTTGTATCCACGTACACCATCTAAGTTTTAAGTAGAAAGTTCAATACTTGGTCACGTTTGCAAAACTCCTCACACAGTAGAATCATGCTAACAGACCATATAGTTGGACAAAATGCATCATACTCATTCCAAACAGATTATCATCAGACCAAAACCCAAACCTTTCTCGCATTTCATGTGCTTCATACTGTTCAACTGTTAAATATGCCAAAAAAACCTGAAAACTTAAGAACAATCACAGCATATTATTGCATATTTTAACTATGCGTTAGCCACAGCATCTCATTGTAGAGAAATTACAGGTGTTTCCTCATTTTCACTTTTCTGGCCCGATTTTCTAGGGGTGCCATACAGATGTGATGGAACTTGCAAGAGACGAATAGCTACTTGTAGTATCAGTTTGATACATCTTTATTTGGATATAGGCAAAATACATACTAAACATAGCTGATTCTTCAACAATGTTAACAGATTCCGTTTCAACGAATCACTGTAGTTTTTAGGTATTGTTGGGTACATGGTGTCTGTCACTCTAGTTTCTGAAGAAGAGTATGAACAGAGTTGGTGTATCTGGAAAGACTGTTGCAACTAGGCAGGGATTTGAAGTTTAGTGACTATGATGTTATCTAAACTGTAGAATCTGATACTGATGTATGAAAAAACAATGGCTTTTGTTTCAAGTATGGGCTCAAATGTGGTCATAAATATTTTGTACTTGTAAATCAGTTTTGTATGTGTAAAAAGAATTTGTGTGTGTGTAAAAAGATTGTGTGTGCGTAAAAAAAGATTTGTGTGTGTAAAAAGATTTGTGGTGCTGTAAAAAAGATTTGTGTGTGTAAAAAGATTTGTGTGTGTAAAAAGATTTGTGTGTGTAAAAAGATTTGTGTGTGTAAAAAAGATTTGTGTGTGTAAAAAGATTTGTGTGTGTAAAAAAGATTTGTGGTGTAAAATTGGTAGATGGGTGTGTAAAAAAGATTTGTGTGTGTAAAAAAGATTGTGTGTGTGTAAAAAAGATTGTTTGTAGATTGTGTGTGGTAAAAAAGATTTTGTGTGTGTAAAAAAGATTGTGTGTGTAGATTTTGTGTCGTAAAAAGATTGTGAAAAATTTTGTGTGTGTAAAGATGTGAAAAAGAATTGTTCGTAAAGATTGTGTGTGGACTTAGCCAAAAAATTACTGTGAGAAAGTCTGCACTCAAGTTTCAAGTTACAAGTACGAATTTTGACCTATTTTTCTTCCTTTCATCTGATTGGCCAATGTCATGTCAATCACAAATTTAACTATCCAATCAAAGAACAGATGGGTTTGGCTGTCCTTTCGTTATGAATTAGCATACATGTTTTTATTGAACATTTGAAGAACCAGCAAAAAACAAAACTCTTGTAGAGGACATAAAGTCAGAGATAGAAACGACAAGGAGCAGGTGCATCTAGTACAGGTAGAGCTGCTGCAAAAACCCACAGAGCTCAGCAGCCAGCAACAAATTCTGGATCCTTTGCTTTTAGTTAGCAGTTAGCATTAGCAGCACATCTGCATCCGATGTGAAAGGACCTTTATGCTGCGCACTGTGACTCACAGCTCCTGGGCACCGATTTGTGTTAAACTAATCCTAAAGTAATAATGGTATTTCTAACCACTGATATACACAACTTTATCCTTTCAACAGCTGCTGAAAGTTAGGGGACCTAGCTGCTATCGGATATTTATATAGAGATCCTCCAGCTTCAAACTGTATTCACCCTTCAAGGACCTGCAGTTCAAAAAAGCGCCGCTCTGACAGCCAAACGCATCTGTTCTCTGATGACTGCTCCCTCCATTGTACTCCACACACAGAGCTTACCTGTATTATAGTGCTTAGGCTGATTGCAAAGTGAACTAATTATCTAAAAAAGTTTTCACATGTGACAGTGTGCCAGACAGTTGGCAAAATAGTGTAAATAATGGCCATAAATGTGTATAGTTTTGCTAGGAGTGCGTTGATCATTTGGAAATTGAGTGTAAAGCAGTGAGTTGTGTTTACAGTTCTGCAAAAAGAGTGCTGTGCAGTGGATTGTAGCTACAGGTTTGCAAAGTGTGTGTTACAAAATGGCAAACTGAGTGCAAAGCAGTGTTTGTGCTTTTAGTTTTGCACACTCAGTGAGTGGTTTTGCTATAAGTATCAATAGTTTTAGGAATTGTGCTGTAAGAATCACAGTTAGGGTTTAAGCATTCAGAAAAACCTGTAATAAAACTTAATTCTACTGCATAGGTTTATCTGGTGTCCTTCCTTGGTTACAAAGTGAGATATAATGCTAATGGAAAGCCTGTACATTGAATTTAGAGTAAACAACTGTTTATAGTGTAAAGCTGTATTTGTCCTTCCCCTGTTCATCTTCAACCCTGTTATGCTAGTCTCAACCCCGTCACACCTACATTTTCATATATTATTTTCTTAAAATGTTGAAGAAAATAATTTAATGTTTGCTGATTCCTGTTTTTGATGAAAAATGACAAGATTGCTTTCACTCATTAGTTACATTTCAGGATTTAAGAGAGTAAAAATGTGTGATTTTATGTCATTTTTCTATTTAAAATTATTGAATTAGTATGGGGGACATCTAATTAATGTAAACATATTGATTTCTTTAGAAATACATTTTATGATAATATTCAGAGAGCCTCCAAAGTGTCCATAACGGGGTTGAAGAATTACAGTCACACATCTTGAAAATATGATCAATAATAAAAGAAAACTAATGCCTGGATGGGAAAATGACTTTTTCTGATAGTTAAATATGTCCTTAATGATGTGGGATATACATATAAATAGTACATTTTGGTAAAAATGTAAAAATATCCAAGTCCAATTTTTGTCGTGGAATGACTCCTAAAGTGAAAAAACTCCCTAGGTGAATTTGCAGACAAATGCAAAGTGATGTTGCAAATGTTGGATGTTTTCCGGAGCAGATATCCTGTGGCAACAAATGTCCTTGATTACCTTGATTACTTGCAGATAAACCTGGCTGCCAACAAACAGCTTTGTGAAGAAGTGTGTTGAGTAGGAGCAGAAATCTAAAGTCAAGCTGACCAGATACATAATAAATGGTTGACAGCTTCACCAACACCACCCCTGGCTGCTCATCTACCTTCAGCAGCCTAGGACCAGCAGCACTCCAAGCATCTGTGAGTGGGACTGTGGACCTTGATGCCTTTGGGCATGGTGTACAGGAGTGGGTTGCTGTGATGAGCAAACTAGCTTTGTGCTGCAAGGAGGCAGATCCTAATTCTGCTGATGCTGAGCAGCTTTTATGAGCAGCACATCAAGCAGGAACTTGACGGCTCTGGTTTTCCTGGACCATAATCGCCGACTTGAGAGTCGCTTCAGTGCACTTGACGAAACTGAAATGTGAAAGCACATAGATTTTTAGTAACCTTATTATTTGAAGGTATGTTTGCTGTTTTAACTACACACTGAAATGTTGAGTTTCTGTTCAGATGCACTGTAAACAAATGCAGATGATTTCTTTCATTTTTCTACTGAGATTGATTAAGAAGGACCACTGTTATTTGAAATGTGTTGTGGAAAGAGGTGCAGAAGCAATATGAGCTGAACTGAATCCCAAACTGATGAAAACACAAGTCAATGGCTTTACTTTTATGGTGCCTAATGAAGGTTTTCTTTCTTTTTTGAAGTGCTATTTCAAAAGAATTTTGAAGAATGTTATACTGTAGAGTTTATGTCCATATAAATATATAAAAATATATAATAAACTTCATTTCTAAGCCATCTACCTCATTGATACAGGATGGGGGGGCTCCACACAAGTATTCATACATGTTTAGAAAATACCACAACAAAATCAAAGTCATTTTGATCGTCAAAGATCAAAAAACAAAACAGAAAAGACACCGCAAAATCTCGGAGCAACTGAATAAATGTCATATCATCAAGTCGTGACGAATGAGTGCACGCACAGTGGCTGTAGGGGGAGCCACTGAGCCAGCACGTCAGCTGCTCCGGTCAGTTCGAAATTCAAAACACAACAGAAATCTCCCGTCTTGCACCGCGGCTCAAAAAGCCTCTGACGGTTATTTTAATTTAACATAAAAAATAAATAAAAATCGCAGAATGTATATTATTCAAAACTGTGGACACGAGTGGGTTGCGGTGGTCGGCAGGCACATTTTGGTATGAATGAAATATTGCTACTTGCACGTTTAAATTTCTATTTATTTTTTGTGTGTGTGACGGCTGCGTGGGTAGCAGAGGAACAACTGCCGTTGGCGCCACTTTCAAATCCTCCACTGACACAGAATGAGAGCCCGTCTTCAAATACATTTACGCACTATTTCGCTTTTTCATAAATACTGTAAAACCAGGATTATCTTAACATTACTTCTCCTTTGGATATTCTTTTTCTTCCGAAGGTAAGAGTTTCTTTTTCCGCCCCAAATTTGATTAATAAAGTATTTAGTCTTTATCTTTTTATTTTCATTTGTAGGTAAGTAACTTAAAAGTGTTTACGTGTTATGGCCGGTAGCTGCTTTGTAAGCGTGGATGTGCTGTAAGTAAAGGCTTTGTGCGAGGGACGCTTAGCAGACAAAGTAAAGTGCGGCTTGAAACAAAAGGCTGCGTGACTGCACCGTGTCAGACACTGTGCGCGTCCGTTTCTGCACGGAGACAAAGTCATCATAATATAGTATCTTAGCAAATGTTCAAATATAGCTTATTGTTAACAGTGTAGAACTTATATTTCTTTACAAAAGAGTTTAAGTGATAAGTGGAAAAGTAGAGGAAGGGGACACTCCCCTAGTCACAGCCTCCTCCCCAGCAACCACGCCAGCCCACTCGGCTGCACACTGTGTCTAAATACGACGCTAATCTCGCCTTCAAGCACAATAAACAAACAAATAAATAAACTATACTTAAGTCAAAACGCCCCGTTAAACAGAGGAAACAGTGAGAAAGTCCAGGCTCGGAAAACGCAGTGACTCAGCAGTTTCTCACCTGCGCAGCCTGTCATCCTCTCGTCACAGCGGGGACTGCGCACTTTATTACGGGCAGTTATCGAAATATGTGCGGCTGCCTTTGACTTTGACTTTACTCAAAGACCAGTCAACTCTGATTATGTATTAGTCGGTTTTTAGAACAATGAAACTAATTTTCATAAATGTGTTAATATAAAGCTTTAGGCAACATGACAAATAGATGATTTGTAGGCAAACTATAGGCAAAGTTTTTTTCTTTTTAAGCGTGTCGTTTACAAACTGATAGAAAAACGAGGTAAAAAGCGGAGCTCCCACACAGACCGCTGGACTCTCCCCCAGAATGACCGAGAAACGGACCCTGACATTAAAAAGTCTCCCTCTTACTGTTCAACGTTTTTAGGTAAGACCCTGGTTGTGTATGTGCTGCACACCATCATCTGAGAGTGAAGTAACATTTCTAATGTCTTCACTTTTTTTTTTATAGATTAAATCTTGTTTGGTGATTTATAAAGAAAAGGTCACGATGGCTGTGGAGCCATCCAAGGAGATAGTGTTTGCTTATTCTGACAGAAACTGCTGCTCACAAAAAGGAGAATATTTTTGCAGAATAGTTGGCATCACTTTGTTCTAAATATTACTTTGTTTCAACAACTCAGTACTTTTAATCCATAAAACATCAAAAAATACAAAGTATTAAATTAAAGTGGCAACAAGTGACACCTTTAAAACCGAAGTTGAATCTTTTTTGTTTAAGAAGACTGTAATGACAGAATTTTGTTTCCTGTCGACTGAAACAATTAATTCAATGCATCACATTCAAAAATGTATCAGCAACATTTAGGGAAACTCTGGAAATAATTATAATTCTTTTATTACATTCATTAGAGCTTCACTGAATGTGTTCAGTCCGAACCATCACAAAGTGAAGTGGCCCAAATTGAAAAGCTAAAATTTCTTGACTGTATTATTTTATATTTACACTGATTTAAATCCATAAGGTAAATTTTAATAAAGTTTAATACTGCAGCTGTGGATATTTTTCACCATTCCTTATAGCATCAGATATTTTATCTGATCCATAAAGATCTTCAGCTGTTATGCAGCAGGTCAAATATTCACGCATGCAATATAAAAATTGTAAAAGAAAAAAAAACATAATTCCAGGAACAACAGAACTTTAAACTTCAAGATGTGAATTGATGTGGAAATATTTTCCAATGTGTCATATCCAGACTTACACAGCAGAACTGAGTAAACAAATCTTTAAACTCTTCTTTTTTGTCTTTGCCACAAACACATCGAGGGCCTCAGCCTGCAGAAATGTTAGGAAATGGATTAAGATCATTTCGGGATGATTCTATTAAAATTCGATTGACATAGACGTGAAGAAACCTCGTGTGGCTTAGCCAATTTGAATTCTTCTCCTGGACTGATGGTGTGGTGTTAGCCATTATCATCACCTGTAAGTGATTAGAGTAAGACTGCTTCATGTGAATGGAAAACGAGCATACTTTGTATTTTGGGGCATCCCTGGAGCTTAACTGTGACACCCACTGTTACACCGAGTAATGCTGGAGGAGCTGCTCCATTAGAGCCTGGTCTAGGATTTATTTCAAGTTAGCGCCGGGCCTTTTTCTTAATGTGCCCATGTTTTATTTTTCTGTGTGTGTAAAAGTGCGTAGAACAGAAAGAGAGGTAGGCAGGGCCACCTCCTTGTAAAACAGTGTAGTTTGAGAGCAGCACTTTCAGCAGTGTGAGTCTTCCTCCTTCCTGTCGACTGCCATGTCACGGCCATATGAGAACATGAGAAAATAGAGTCAGGCAAACACCGAGCGTAGCTCTCAGTGCGATTACATTTGTGCATTAATACTAGTCCATGTGTGTGTTTCTGTACTCGGCTTCCTTTGCGTGTCGCAGCACAGAGAAGCTGGTGGCTCACTGTACTTACCCCACTCGTGTGTTTGCTGTGGTTTCTGTTTTTTATTTCGCAACATTAGCCTATAAAGTAGGCTCCTCAAACTGTGTGTGAATGCATAAAGAGCTTCCTCTCAGAGCCACACTATTCTTCATTTTCTATTCCTCCCTCTCCTCCCTCCCTGTCTTCTCAGGCTTTCTTTCAGTCTGACAGTGGAGCAGCTTGCCAGGCGTACAGGCTCAATGCTCCGCGCTGCGCAGCAGCCCCTTTGCCTCGCACAAATAAATTTTTTACGTGCAAACGGGAGCTCCGACAGACCCCTCGCTTTACACCTGTCTCACACACACACTGGGGAGCGTCCACATATTTTTTTTAGATTTTTCGCCGCCCCCGAAAATGTCGATTTGTATTGTAGAAAGTGACTGCTAGGGAAAAAGGCTGCAGCCCTGTAGGTTTTTATGCCTACTGAGTCTTCTCACTGTCTCAGTGTGCGTAGCTAGGGCTCAGCGAGGCAGCACTGAGAAGGACTGGGACATGCACATACACATAGCTAGAAGGTGAAAGGCCAGCAAGGAAGGATGAGGGGACACGAAGTTGTTGGTTTTGTTTGTTTGTTTGTGTTTGTTTGTTTGTTTGTCTGTTTTTTTTGGGGGGAGGGGGTATTTTTGGGACTGGGACCAAAACCTGACCAACCCCCTTCCTCCCCGGACACCCCCTTTTACTACGAACAGAAGCAGGAGCAACCAGAAACCCCAAACAGGCCTTTTTTCAGCTCTCTCTGTCACTGTAGTAGGCTGGCTCTCTCCCTCTGATGGGTGTTTGTGTAGAGCTGCTGTTGGGACTCTCCTTGGTTTTTACTTTTATTTGACAAATCTAGTCATCCTGTGTGTCTGTGTGTGCCTCTGTTGTTCCTGTTTTATGTTATTTTTGAGGACTAGTTCTGATTGTTGGTCTGTGGATTGTGACAATGTATCCACACAAACAGGCAGAAGAAGGTGTGAGTTTACTTTCAGTGTTCTTAGTCAGTAGTTAAGCTAGTTAGCTCCTCCATCATCAGGTTAACATCTCAGCAGCAAATGGTAAGTGAATCTTTTTTTCCCTCTGAAGAATGTAAAATGGCCTGTGGTGCTGTGACTGCAGGAGCAGCAGGCCATAGACAGGAGCTTCCCAACACTTTGCCTTTTATTCCCTCCATCACACTTTGATTCTTCTGTGAGTGAGAGTGGATGTTTGGGACGTAGTTATCTGTAGTTACCTTTTCTGACCCTTTGTGACCACATGCCTTTATAAGGCTTCATTTGAGCAGCCTTGGAGGTTAAGCATCAGCACCAAACATTTTACATTTAAAACTGTTTGTTTTAAATAAAAACTTCTTGGCCCTTTAAGAGGATTTTTTTGCAGACAGATATGCATGCGTATGTTTCCTGTTTACAGCCGAGTTTTATGGAAGTATAAATCTTAAGTGTATCCTGTCAAGTGTGGTGCATCAGGTTCAGTGCTGGCCCCGCCCTGTCCAGTTCAAATCTGTTTTTTCTTTATACTGACGAATCAGTCAACTAACTCTCAGTTTCACATTAAAATGACAGAACACTGGTTCCAATGTAAGGATGCACATGTAAAGTGAAATATATCAATCAACAGAAAATCCTTTAAGTCACAGAGTACAAACTGTCACAAGGTTTCAACTGTTGATCACATGTGAAGGATATTTGCAGGTATTTTATAAACCAAACCATAAACAAAAACTGATTTTTCATCACTGATATTCTGTCGATATATCTGTTGTTGGAAATGCATTTAAATAAATAAAATCCAAGCAGGTTAAGATGACTACTTCAGTCTCACTTATCCTTAAAAAGCAACCCTGCCTTGTTTTCTTCTTTCCTCTGACACATGAAATACTGAACTGCAGCCAACATTCACGAATTAGATGACGGGAAAATTGTAAGAGAACCTCTGGGCTGGACCAGAGCTGCTGTACCTTCAATAATACTGTGTGGCATGAGTCTGGATTAGTTCCTAGGGGCTGCATCAACAAGACATGACTTCTTAGACAATTGCACTAACTGATCTGCTCTGATTGCAGTGTTTAAAGCGTGACCCTCTGCAGGGCTGCAGGTAAGATGCTGTTTTACACTCTTGGTATAAAAATACACATTTGGTTCAGTGGAGATTCATTAAAATTGGGATGCAAGTATTTTAATAAATCACTTTCTTTTTTTACTTTCAGCTTTTTGAACTTGATGTATCTTGAAAAGTCAGACATCTGGCGGATGTTTATATTGTGTTTCTTTTTGGTGAAAGACTTCTTCTAAAAGCTGCATGTAAATGTCGTTTTTCATTTTCTATCTTTGTTTACATTAGAGTAGGTAGCTTGTTACGACTCAGCGTGTGCTGTTTGTGGTTTGCCTTTAAGGATATAGTCGGGGTAAGTACAGTCATACTTTTTATTTTATTTCAGTTGCTTAAATAATCTTTGATTTTATTTTATTTTTTGTAGTATGTTTCAGGTGGAAATCATCAGAAAATAAAATGTGTGGATTATTTTATCATTAAATACTTTGTGGTGAAACATTCTTGAATGTTATCTTTCTTCAAAAATATCTGAGCTATATGTCGTCGTCCCCCTCCCCTCCCCCAACTGCTTCCTCTTTTTCTCCACTTCCTCCATTTTCTCTGTTTTTAAAAGAAAACCCTACAGATGAACGGAATCAAAAATTCAACATTATTGTACGTGGCCGTCTTCTTCAGAGAAAGGTCACATACATTTCAGTTTTGTCTTTGCCCTCCCGCCCCCGTGGACATGCACCAGCCTGAGTCATGGACTCGGTGTGTCCAGGGTGCGCTCTAGCAGCACATCATGTTTTGCAGATGTGCTGAATCGCTTCAAATCATCATGTGCTGCCACCGTGAGCCCTGGGATCCTCAGCATCACACTGCTCCTAGTCCATTTTCCTCCAGCTTAGACTTTGATTGCAATAATTTCTGTTACTTGTCTTAAAGCTATGAACCACATGTGGGTGAATGAATGCATGAGTCGCTTTCCTGTTGTCTGATAGCAGCTGGATGCATGTCATTATCTGAGTATCACTGGTTTATTTTTCTGTCGAGATCTGTGAAAAGAATTGCACTGACATGAATAGTGAGCAGCAGTAGTGAGCACAAACTCACATTTAATTCTGTTTCAAGCTGAAATCCTTTTGTCTCCTGACAACAAACTAATTGCACCAGTGAGCTGAAAACAGCATTTCCTACTTATAGAGAACATAATGAGGTTAGAAAATGAGGACGAATGATTTAGATAATTTCCTTATTTAGGGTCGACAGCTTAGACACGTTCTATTTAAAACAAACAAACTTTTTTTTAGGTTTTTCACTCATAACGATGTTGATTTTATGTTAGTGTTTGTGTGGAACAATCAGCGATTAGACTCCAGCCACAGTTCTCTTTCTAAAGGTTTTTATTAAAATAAGAGAACAATGTGTTTTATCCACATCATATAAAACTAATTTCTGTTTATGAATAATTGTTTAAGAAACTTCGGAACAAACGCACAGCTGACCAGGAGTGCCTGCATGTTGCATTTTATATTTTGTTGCTGATTTTCTTGTTTTCGATAGGTACTCGTGTCAAAGCCTGCCAGTCTGTGGAATCACTCATTTCAAATATGTGCTCGTCCCTCCAGAGATCACTGATCCATCCAAAGCTGCTGTCACAAACAACCTGAGAGGTGTTTGCATTGAAATCTCTGTTCTTTATACTTCAGATCAGTATGTGGGAGGCAGATCACTGCATGCTGAAAATATGCTGCGTTACCTGTAGTGCTTGGATTTATTCTTTACTTGTTTTTCCAGAAGTGCATGTTTGTGAGTACGTGTGAGTGTTGGTCACATTCAGTGCATCTGGCCGTAGCAGCACATCATTACTGGTATTTTTCACTGCATTACCAGTATGTTATGTGCTGCTTCTGTCAGACACACATCACTACACTGCTGTGATTATCATTTATTTTGTTATAAATAAGCAGCACTGCAGTTTAATGTGTCGAAAACTTCCCAGTGGACGAACATAACGGTCTGTGGGTCGATTATGACTGTTACACATTAATAAAAGGTCAGCATTTGAAAACTAAAATGTCTACTGAAACTTATTTTAGACCCAAAGAAAAGGTTCAAATCTGGCTCACCTTAAACTACATGCATGCTAAAGTTCTTTAAGGTCGCGATGGCTTTGTTCCAAGCACAACAATAAAATCTGAGTCAGGTTTGAGTGTCTACAGCGCTGATGAATCTTTACAAAACGCAAATGAGTGTGTCATGATTTCCACTTATGTGAGCACACAGAGATGGTGTATGAAGGATATCACACTGTTGGTCACTGTGTTCCTATAAATGTCCTTGATGCCGTCAGTCACATCCACCGTCAGCACCTTCACAGCTTTTAGCTCAAGGGATATTTCTTTAAATCATGCTTTTGCAATTTACTTTTCCCTCTTCAGGAGAGAATTAGCATCACTTTTCTTAGTGTCTTAATGTGTTGGGGTGCACTTCCAGGCTGGCAGATGAAAACTAAAATAATGTTTTCTTCTATTTAGACAAAAACATTTCTTTGGGAACTAAACAGGAGAATGGAAAAGATGCACAGGCACATTCAAATTCGCAGCTATTGCATCATCCCCAAAACATCTGTTTCTTTTAAGCCAACGTGTTTACGCAGCTATGCTTCGCTGCACTTCAAAGCTCAAGCACTTTCATGCAAAATGATACTGATGAAAATTCCCCGTCTGTGACGCTCCTGCCAAAGCATTAAAATAAATGAAAGGCATGAAGTCGAGATAAAATAAATCTTCTATCACCTTAACTTTATGTTCCACTCACATGAATATAAAGAAAAGATTAAACAGCATGAAACATACGTGATGCTGTCAAATGCTAAAATACACAAAAACCGACAGTTTCTACATACAGAAAAAATGACAATTAAAATCATCATTTGTTACATTGTTTCAACTTCCAGACTCCAATCTGGAATAATAGGAGCTTGATATGGATGCTGGAGAGTTGCAATATCTCCTTTTATATTCCCAACACTTTACTCACTTTTAGTCACTTATTCAGTCACTTTAATTTTAAAACTGTATATTCTGTGTATTTATTATCTCACTCTTATTGCCTGGTTATGCTCTGTCCTTGTCTTTAACGTCATGCTGCTCTGTTGTATCTTAATTGTCCCTTTGGGATGAACAAAGTCTGGTTCTGATATTCAATTGGAATTCATCCACATTGTCTCAGCTCACTGGTGTCATTCTGTTTAGTGGAAAACCAGTTGTGTTTCAGAGCTCTACAGAGAAATCCTGGTAAAGTTAGTTGAGATGTCCTTTTATCATGTTGTTACTGCCATGTCTGTACAGTCAAAGTTTTAACCACGGATATCTGCCAAAAGTGAGATGTGGATTTCTCAGGACACTGGCTCGTCAAAGACATTAGTAACACATGCCAGCAATTATGCTGTCAACATGACAAATCGAATCTTGCAAAGGCATTTGGAGACACTGAAGTGGAAATTATAGAGGAGCTTTTTAATGAGTTTCTGTAAATGCTTTAACTTTGTTTAAAAAACACATGTCCTGCGTCCGCAGCGGGAGAACTTTTGCAAAGGTTATCTTTTGTCAGTGAAGCCAAGGTTTTTCTGCTGAAATGTAACTTAAATAAATAAAGTGGGATATTCTAAATGTTTCTCCAACCAGAGTTTAAGGAAACGAAAATTACACAAGGTCACACATTATGCCAACTTGCCTAGAACTAACTTCATCACCAACACATTCTGACTGCTGTTCATCCTAGTGCTCAGCATCCACTGCTTACAAACACGAGTCCTGATTTTTACAAATTATTTCAAGTGTTTCTTCATCATTTCTAGACGTTTACAGGAGGATCAGCGGGACAGCAGAGGCAGGTCGCTGGGGTTCATAATGAGGCTTGAGTCCAGGTTCAGAGTATCTATGGAGACAGAAAAGAAAGTCTCATATAGTTACTGTAGATCATCAAATGGTCCAAATCTTTACATGGGGCCCATAAATATACAGGCTTGTGGGTTTTTGCCACAGTTTATTGGATTACTGTACGGTCTTTACCTTACAGTGGCCTTATCCTATATTCAATTCAATTCAATTCAATTTTATTTATATAGCGCCAAATCACAACAAAAGTCGCCTCAAGGCGCTTCATAGATACAGAGAAAAACCCAACAATCATATGACCCCCTATGAGCAGCACTTTGGCGACAGTGGGAAGGAAAAACTCCCTTTTAACAGGAAGAAACCTCCGGCAGAACCAGGCTCAGGGAGGGGCGGGCCATCTGCTGGACGGTTGGGGTGAGAGAAGGAAGACAGGATAAAAGACATGCTGTGGAAGAGAGACAGAGGTTAATAACAGATATGATTCAATGCAGAGAGGTCTGTTAATACATAGTGAGTGAGAAAGGTGACTGGAAAGGAAAAACTCAATGCATCATGGGAATCCCCCGGCAGCCTAGTCTATTGCAGCATAACTAAGGGAGGATTCAGGGTCACCTGGTCCAGCCCTAACTATATGCTTTAGCAAAAAGGAAAGTTTTAAGCCTAATCTTAAAAGTAGAGATAGTGTCTGTCTCCCGAATCCAAACTGGAAGCTGGTTCCACAGAAGAGGGGCCTGAAAACTGAAGGCTCTCCTCCCATTCTACTTTTAAATACTCTAGGAACAACAAGTAGGCCTGCAGAGCGAGAGCGAAGTGCTCTAATAGGGTGATATGGTACTACAAGGTCATTAAGATAAGATGGGGCCTGATTATTTAAGACCTTGTATGTGAGGAGCAGGATTTTGAATTCAATTCTGGATTTAACAGGAAGCCAATGAAGGGAAGCCAAAACAGGAGAAATATGCTCTCTCTTTCTAGTCCCTGTCAGGACTCTTGCTGCAGCATTTTGGATTAGCTGAAGGCTTTTCAGCGAGTTTTTTGGACATCCTGATAATAATGAATTACAGTAGTCCAGCCTGGAAGTAATAAATGCATGAACTAGTTTTTCAGCGTCACTCTGAGACAGGATATTTCTAACTTTAGAGATGTTGCGCAAATGGAAGAAAGCAGTCTTACATATTTGTTTAATATGTGCGTTGAAGGACATGTCCTGGTCAAAAATGACTCCAAGGTTCCTCACAGCGTTACTGGAGGCCAAGGTAATGCCATCCAGAGTAAGAATCTGGTTAGATACCATATTTCTAAGATTTTCAGGGCCGAGTACAATAACCTCAGTTTGATCTGAATTAAGAAGCAGAAAGTTAGCGGCCATCCAGGTCTTTATGTCTTTAAGACATTCCTGCAGTTTAACTCAATTGGTGTGTGTTATCTGGCTTCATGGACAGATAGAGCTGGGTGTCATCTGCATAGCAGTGAAAATGTATGCTATGTCTTCTAATGATACTGCCTAAGGGAAGCATGTATAATGTAAACAGAATTGGTCCTAGCACTGAACCCTGTGGAACTCCATAATTAACCTCAGTGTGTGAAGAGGACTCTCCATTTACATGCACAAACTGGAGTCTATTAGATAGATATGATACAAACCACTGCAGTGCAGTACCTGTAATACCTACAGCATGTTCTAATCGCTCTAATAGGATATTATGGTCGACAGTATCGAATGCTGCACTAAGGTCTAGCAGGACAAGCACAGAGATGAGTCCACTGTCAGAGGCCATAAGAAGATCATTTGTAACCTTCACTAAAGCTGTTTCTGTGCTGTGATGAGCTCTGAAACCTGACTGAAACTCTTCAAATAAACCATTCCTCTGCAGATGATCTGTTAGCTGTTTGACAACTACTCTTTCAAGGATGTTTGATATAAAGGAAGGTTGGAGATTGGCCTATAATTAGCTAAGACTGCTGGGTCTAGAGATGGCTTTTTGAGTAAAGGTTTAACTACAGCTAGCTTGAAGGCCTGTGGTACATAGCCGATCATTAGAGATAGGTTGATCATATTTAAGATCGAAGAATTAATTAATGGCAGGACTTCTTTGAGCAGTTTTGTGCTAGTACACATTTACATGTTTTGGATAGTGCCGATGCTCCCAACGTCACTTTTTTTAAATGTGAAAACCCAAAGTTTCCTTGTTTAAACTCAACTTGAGCTGATAGCCACTTGCCCAAACTGCTGATGGTAAGGCAAGTGAGGTGCAGGACTTACTGGACGGGGTTTTCTACCCAATTTCTTCTGCTGAACAACAGAAGTCAGACCCGATGATGTTAAAGCAGAAGCTATCTAATCTTTTGACTTGATCCCAACTTTTCAATATCTGACAGCTTCTGTTTGTTTGTGTAATTCAGCGTAAAAAATCCATCTGTGGTTTTTTTCTGTTCATGAACTTTACCTTGATCAAAATTGTTGAGTTTTTTGGAGTTGGATCGCTCACCGAGTCCCTCGATGTCCACAAGATCGCTGTTCACATCCGAATCATTCAGAGCGCTGAGGGTCACATCTGCACACACACAGCACTCACTTCACTTCACTTCTCTGTATTATTTGTTCATTTTTGTGTATTTAAAATTTACAAAAAGTTATTATTTACAAGCTACAAGAAAGTTGTTTTTTGTTTTTTAATGAAATGAATAAAACTGTTGGTGGAGTCGAGGATGGAGACCTGCAGTCTTCTGTTTCTTCAGAGGAGGCTGGCTGGAGGGGGGACCCTGGAGACCTGCTGCCATGACAACCTGAGCTGTGGACACAGAGATAACAGCTGGGGGGCCCTGCGATGCTCTGGCAACAGCAAGAGTGGATTTCTTGATGACCTTCTTTGGACTGTCAGAAGTTGCAGGCGTAGCTCCATCTTCATATGGTTTCCTCTTCACTGTGCTCTTTGTCAAACTGCTGGAGGAGAGATGGGAGCTAAATTAAGGATTAAGCTATTCCGGCCCACACTGGGTAGTCTCTGCACATGTGATGACACAGATGAATCACACGTTCTGTGACCATTTATTTGGTAACTCGTCTGACTCTGACTGTAACACTCTGTGTCTGATTCATGTTTATTATTAAAACCGGCTCACAAAGTTACACGTTTTACGCCCCAGAGGTTGTTCTCATGAATAAGACATGTCCAAGATATTTAGTAGATACACCTATGGTCTCAATTTAAAAGTTCTACGTTGAATTATTCTCGAGTTTTCTGAAAATCTTATGAATGTGCAAACTTAAACCCCTGACCTTGAGATGGAGGTCACAGAGACTGAACTTCTTTTAGTAGATGCAGCTATGGTGACCCACAAGTTAATGCACTCACAAACCTAACTTAAATTAGGTTATTTATAGTATAGTTTATAGATTATTTACAGTACATGAAATTGTGCCATGCATGCTATGCACATGTATACGTTTTGGAGTGTAGACTCACGTAAATGCTCATCCTGTTCTAGCAGATGGTTTCCTCTCCTTAAGGGGAACCTGGTCTGATTGTTGGAGTCTTTCCTTCGATATTTGGGCCTTTACCTTACTATATAAAGCAGTGACTCCATAGTGTAGTGGTTTACACTACTCAAATCCTTTGGAGTTTGTATCAGAAAGGACATCTGGTAAATCTACTTAATCAAATATCCATCCACTTAGGCTACGTTCACACTGCAGGCGAAAGCACATCAAATCTGACTTTTTTGACCCTATGCGACCCATATCTGATCATGTATGACAGTGTGAACGACACAAATCCGATATTTTCAAATCCGACCTGGGTCACTTTCGTATGTGGTCCTGAATCCGATACATATCTGATGTTTCAGAAAGCGACTGCTGTTTGAACGGTCATGTCGCATTAAATCAGTCTTTTACATCACTGACAGAAGACAGACGCCAACTATCAGCGCCGGAGAGGACGCCGTGAACGCTTCCTGGCTATCCAGTGAGACTGTTGGGAAGACAGTGTGAACATTTTATTTGTACTGTATAATCTGCAGATTCTGACAGAAATCTGCAGCTATCCTTTGAAGCACCGCTCCTCTAAAACAGCAATAAGGATCATTATTAGGCCAAATGTAAATATCACAATAACTTTATAACTTAAAGCTAAATTGGGAAACGTAAAGTCCGAAACAAGTCTTTATATTAAGGCCATCAGTCCAACAACACTGTTTGGTCTGGGTCTAAACAGAGCGCGTTGTGTGCGACATCTTCTTTTGCGCATGCAGCCGCTTTGAGGGTTCACACTAGAGCGCGTTTGCTGTCGCATTTTATTTGTAGTGTGAACGAGCAGACAAAAAGTAAATAAATGAAAAATCGGATTTGATAAAAAAAATCTGAATTGAGCATTAAGAGCTGCAGTGTGAACGTAGCCTTAGAGACCCCTCGTGAAAACGTTTACCTTACTACAGGGGTGGGTAACTCCAGGCCTCGAGGGCCGGTGTCCTGCAGGTTTCAGATCTCACCCTGGGTCAGCACACCTGAATCAAATGATCAGGTCATTTCCAGGCCTCTGGAGAACTTCAAGATGTGTTGAGGAGGTCATGTAGCCATTTAAATCAGCTGGACACGTCTAAACCTGCAGGACACTGGAGGCCTTGAGTTGGACACCCTGCCTTACTATATATAAAGCACACTGAGATTAACCGCTGTTATAGACAGAAAATTAATTTACTTAACTCAATGGTTTATGATGAAATTAAACTTATATAAAGTACATCTTAGCTTTTGGCTCCAGCAACAAAAACAGCTAAAGTCCATACGAAATGCAACAACATTACTTTTTATATCATTATAGACAAATTATTATAATTATACAAGGTGTGTGAGACTAGTGTTACCCGGCAGGACTGGACTCTGCCACTGGGTGAAGCTGCATGGTGAGTTCTCCTAGTTTGGTGAAGGCCGCTCCTGCTGCAGAGAAGATCTCGCCCACCTGGCCAACACAGAGTGGTTAAGTGGACAAGTAGCATCCATGGAAAATGACTACGTATCGTTCCACAGAGGAACGTTGTAATAAAGGGATGTGTACTGCAACATGCTGCGATTAACATTTAGGTGGTAGAGCAGGTCAGCTGAGAGAAGGTTGGTGGTTCAACCCCTCTCTGCTCCAATTTGCCTGCCAAATATCTTTGGGCAAGATACTAACCCCAAATTATGAATGCGTGTGGGTGAATGAGGCAAGTTATATAAAGCACGCTGAGTGCTCAGACAGACGTTTATCATTGGGATCCAGGTTGTTTATGTGCAGTGTCCTGCTGCACGCAGTCACAGCACAGAGTAATACAACAGCACCAGCTTACACTGGTGCTGGGTGGAGGTATACAGATTCCCCCTCACTGGAAAAGGAGGACCAAAAGCAACACGTGGGCATAGATGATCCATGATTTTCCACTGTTGCTTTTTAGATAATTTGTCCTAAAACTTAAAGATTTTGCAATATTGTTTGATGATCCCCTGGAAAAGTTCAGTCCATGTTTTGGCCATTGTGTAGAAGCAGCGGGACGCTCGGTACGTTTGTGTAAGGATAACAACACTGTACGCACACCATGTAATACATGCTAGGTGTTCACGTGTCAGACTGACTTACTTTAGTAGAAGCTGAGGTCATTTCGCTGGTCTCTGTGATAGCACACACTCAATGATGTCCTTCAGTTCAATTACAGCTACTACGATGCTAACAGCATAGCCACGTAGCTAATGTAGCTCCACAGCTAGAAAGCAGCTCTCCCGCCGTCTTTAGTATCGCTGCTTGGAAAAGGCAGTCTTTTTCATACCGCGCTGCATACTGCTGCAAAAGGTGTTTTATCTGCTTCAAACTTCTTTCCTATCATGTCACTGACGACAGACGGATGTGCGCGCGCTCAGCAGATGGCTCGCGCTGGCTTCAGGGTGCACTCGTAAATCTCAGTTTTTAAGAACTCACTGTGACCGGGTCACTCGAAACGGGGTAAACTTGAGGACGTGAATACTAACAAGAAAAATATATAATTGGAATCAGATTAGTAGATGATATTACGGAGCCCCGCAGGGGACATGGGAGAAAAAAAATTAAGACGGACTTTTGCGAGATCCCGAGTTTGTTTTGCGAGATCTCGCAAAAGTCCGTCTTAATTTTTTTTCTCCCATGTCCCCTGCGGGGCTCCGTACGATATTGAGGATAAAAACTGAAAAAAAAAAAACTAAAAAAGGTTACCAAGAAGAAACGTTTTAACAGAATGTTCAAAAACCTTTTCATAATGTTAAAGTGCTGGCACACTGTTGGAACCACGGATTGTAGCACGTTCTTTTAAAATATGGCCGTATAAGTCTGTCCATCCTCAAACTAAAATCATACACACTGTGATGTCTACACTGAGAATCTATTTTGTATAGTCCCGGGGAAAACGCTTCAGCAGTTTGACACTCAGGCCAGTGCTTCGTGGTGGTGCAGTGGTTAGAACTGTCACCTCACAGCAGGAAGGTTCCTGGTTGAAACTGATACTCTAACCTTGGCTTTAAAGAAAGAAAAAATACTGAATAGCAATGTCCTCAGAACATCTTTCACAATAACTTCTTGATGGGTGCAGACTAAAGCTAAGCACACCGATAATCGCATGATCAGTTACTGTAGTTAAAGAGCAGGGGATCTGGTCTTTTTGGGGCTTCTTTGAGTGACACATGGTGGTTTACATTGTTAACATTTAGGCAGTCTATTGACAATTTATATTGTATTTATCTTTTATATTGTTGTATTTTACCATAAAACACCTTAATTGTTTACAGAAATGAGATCTGACTACACACTGGTGACGCTACTGTAGAAACAACAACATACAAGTCCAGAGGGGATAGTATGAGGTACAGCATGACGGATGGCTGTGGCTCAGAAGGTAGAGTGGGTGATCTACCAGGTGGAAGGTTGATCATTTGATCTCTGGCTGCTTCGGTCTGCATGTCCAAGTGTCTGTCGGGTTGTCACGATACATCCGTGAGAGTGTGTGTGCCAGTTTATAGAAGAAAGTGCTTGTCTGTGAATGGGTGAATGAACCTGGTAAAACAGAAATAGAAAAAAGCAGATAGAGTTAGAAAAGCGGTACATAAGTCTGTTTACCAAAAATATATGTTCACACAATGAAGGGAAGATTGAAAAACAGAAACGTGCTTATTTATGCACAACTCTTTAAAAAAGAGCCACAAGAGTAAAGAAATGTAGGGTTGCTGCATAGTTTACTTAGTTCTGATCCAGATTAATGTTTCATGCTGCGAATCTTTTTCCTTAAACACTCCATCTCCATTTATATGCTGTAGGTTGTATTAATCATCAGTTTGTTGTTTAATTGTACTTAAACTATAATAAATTTGGTCTAAATCCAGCTTATCATCAGGTACTGTTATGGTGTATCTATGTCACACACACTGCACAGTGCAGGCTGGTGGAAACCTATACATAATCATACCGTACCACTACAAAGGCACACATAGATACATTACAGTGGTTTTTTTCTAAATATATATTATCATTCAAATCACTTGCCTGCCATGTGCACAAGACGACACCACGTTAAATGAGCGCTTACTTTCTAGTGATACAGTACGCGTTTACTGCAAAGCAGAGCGTTTCAAAGTCTATCACACAAAATAAGCGCAGAGAATAAAAGAGACAGGCGTGCGTTCATGTTGTTGTGAAATCAGGAGATTACTGTATTTCCAAAGGTATCTGCGCTCGGAGAGGGAAGGTCACATGACTGAGAACATTGCGGTCACGTGATTTCGTTTACCGGATTGTTACAGAAAACTTGTAATTAGAGGTTTGTGTTGGTTTGTACGTGACGGACGTGTCAGGCTTTTATTACAGCAAGTTAGGAGCAAATGTATCGCACCGCACACTAATATAAAACACTCGATCGGTTTGTTTCTATTTCTAACTTTCAACATCCCGGAACCTGTTCGGTCATAGTCACGTGACCGAAGAAGCTACAGTAGTCTGAGATTAGTTTGACGCTCTCTGTGTGGACTAGTAAGAGCACCAGAGTGGAATCATGCGTGGCCTCATCTGTGGACCTAAACTCGCCGCATGTGGGATCGTGTTGAGCATGTGGGGAGTTGTCATGTTGGTAAGTGTGGAGATTTTGCTTTGCTGCGTCGTTATGCGCCACTTAAATTCTTGTTACGAAGTTACTGTTCACTCAGTCACGTGATTCCAGTTTCTTAACATTATATATTTAAATGTGTCTGAAAACGGAGCCTTAACTCTTACATACACTTGTGTATGAGCCACGTGGGTTGAAATAAAGTTAGATTTTGAGTCCAGACTGACCCTTTTAAACGTAAAACGTGATGTGCATGACATGTATGCTGTTTCTGTGAAGGTGCAGAGACAGTGTCAGGCAAACACCCTGTTATACCAGCAACTATAACAGCAGATCTATGGTTTGACTTTTCTGAATCTCCCTCCCAGTGTTAGTAGAGGGCAGCTTAGGAAGCTCCAGTTAAAGAGTAAAGAAAGACTCGGTTTAATCCAATAGCGTATCAAATAGTCCTGTTTTGTGTGAATGTTTAGGAAGCATTGCATTTGTGTCAAAAACATGTCTGGATCATAAAGAGCTGGACCCTGCTGTTATGTTCATTACATTTGGGACCACATTACAAGTTACTCTGAGCCACTGCTTGACTAATATACCCCTCTCTGTCTCAGGCCTTGCTGGGCATCTTCTTTACAACAAATTCAGCAGTACTGATTGAAGATGTGCCTTTGACAGATGAAGACACATTTAAAGAGTAAGTCTTGTGCTATAACACATCACTCCAGATCTCTGCCTATGCAGCTACACTCTGGCTCAATACTGGTCTGTTTGAGCTGGACTGATGCACTGCATGTTGGTCATTCTGTTTAGGGTTAGTATCCTGTCAGCTGCAGGTATCCTGCTCCTGCAGAGACAGTCACCAATTATGCTTCAATTTTCTGCCTTAAATAGAAGGAATGAAAACAGACAGCAGAAAAATGCTCTTTCCCTCGTAAAATGTAAATGAAGAAAAGGTTAATGATGTTATTTGATATTGCTGTGTCTTTTGTAGAAACACGATTCTTCCTTGAAAGTTGAAATCTGCCTCAGCAATAAACCACAGGTCACCAAATCTGTCCAGCAGACGGGAAAGAGATCCTGTTTTTGAACACGATGCAGCGTTTGGCCTCCACTTAGCTGCTAATGAGCTAAACATGGACATTTTAAAAGGAATATAAATAGTAAAATGGTTCAATCTGGTCCAGAATGAAAAACAGGAAGTTTGGAATCAAAGAGTAGCAGAGTGACTTCCTCATTATCAGCTGACTGCAGGTTTCCAACTGTATAAACGCTCGTTTTAAAAGAAAACATCCAGATGAACAGAATCAACCTTTTGGGGGAGGGGTAGCAAATCTTGGGCTAAACGACCATCCTGTGTTTTTGTCCTGTGTTTAATAAGCCCTTACAGCTCAGTTGAGCTCAGTTTTTATTCGATAGCGCTAAATCACAAAAACAGTTGCCTCAACTCACTTTGACAAACAATCAACACAGAACTACATAAAGTGCAAGTGTGCAAAACTGGCAAAAAACCACCAAATTGTGCAACACCAGACAGAACAGAATGATGCAGACACAACGGTGCACATCAGTACTTCACATCAGACACAGAGCCTGGTCGTTGTGAGGGGAGTAGTCTTCCTCATCATCACGTCTTGAGAGTCAAACCGTGCGTAGAAGTTGTTCAGCACATCTAGTACGGAGGCGTCACCCTCACAGGCAGGTGTTGTCTTCCTGTAGTGGACTGGATGACTGAGAACCTTCACAGAGTCTTGGAGAGTCCGGGTTCCCCACTGAGCCTCTCTTTCAGCTGTACTTGCCCTCAACGCCTTTACTGCGCAAGTTGTTCTTGGGGCTTGGTGGGTGGGAATGACAACGGTATCCCCAATTTGATGTCCTGGCTCCCCTTTGCCATAGTGTTTGTGTTGTACCTCTTCAGTCTCTAGTTGCTTCTTCCAGATGATGCCCTTGGTTACAGAATTTCTAAACTACTGTAAATTCCAGTGAGCACTGGAGTAAATAATGTGGAAAGAAAATCATTCCACCATAAACCGGCCACGAGGTGCTCCCACATACACATTTCCACATACTTCATAAACTGAGGGAACAAACAATGTACAGAGACAAAATATTGAAGAAGAAATACTCAGAAACTTTGTCTGTGAAGGTTCTCAGTCATCCAGGTCATCGTAGTCTAAGGAGCTTGGAAAGAAAAGCGTCTGGACTTCTTCAAGTTGCTTCCAAAGTGGGAACAATGGCATTGAGGATGCCAATGTTCACATTTTGGACAGAGAGGACAGATGGTTTGAAAGAGGAGTGAAAGAAGCCATCTATGTCCACTGTGAGCGGCCATCTTTGAACAGAGGCGGTGGTTTACGACACCAACTGTCTGCCATCTATAATCCAGTTTTGAGATACTTCCCAGACGCCGAATGCCCACTCACATCCTGGGCCATCTGACCTCAGGAAATCACATGATAGGGTGGGGCCAGTTTCACAATGAGCTCACCCGAAACCCTGGCTCATGTGATTAGGTAGAGCAGGGGTGCCCAATCCTGGTGCTCGAGAGCTACCGCCCTGCAGCTTTTAGATGCATCCTTGTTCCCACACACCTGAATCAAATGAATGGCTTGTTATCAGGCCTTTGCCAAACATGATGGCATGCTGAAGAGATCAAACCATTTGATTCAGCTGTGTTGGAGTAGGGATGCATCTAAAAGCTGCAGGACGGTAGCTCTCGAGGACTGGGATTGGGCACCCCTGAGGTAGAGGATCATCAGGTGGTCCTTTTGTCCCTCTTTGTGGGGGATACACCCACAGAGCTTAAATCTGAGACTCTCCACCATTTGACCTTAGAACTGAAGACGCTTCTCGGATGAGAGGTGAAACGTCTTCAAGCAACTTAAAGAAGTCCAGATGCTTTTCTTTGCAAGCTCCTTAGACTCACAAACTTTGTTGCCATCTACCAGACAATGGATCCCAAACACACAGCCAAGGAAAGTCTCATTTGATTTCAGAGAAAGAAGAAGCTGCTAGATTAGCTCAGTCAGTCACCTGACCTGAATCCTACTGAAAACGTATGGAAATAACTAAAGGTCAGAGTTCATAGAAGGGGAACCTTCAGGATTTCAAGACCGTTTGTGTGAAAAAATGGACCAAAATCCCACCTGAGTAATGCACGTGACTAGTTTCTCCATACAAGAGGCATCTAGAAACTGTCCTTGTACGAAGTATTAAATATATTTCCCTGTGTCATTTCTCATTATAACACATAATTTAAAGACATCTGTGGTTTGATTTCTTTGCATGTATGAATGGGATGTGTTGTAGTTCAATAGCACCTTTAGAAATATATTTACATAGAACATGCGTGATGTGTTCAGTACTTGTTCATTCTGCTGTGTATCTGCAGTGACTGAATCATTCATGAGATGTGTAACTTTTCTTTTGCAATGTTTCTATTTTCTCAGTTTAAATCCACCTCACAGGGCCTATGACGTGTACCAGAAGGTGGGCTACAACTGCTTCATCGCAGCTGCTATGTATGTAGTGTGTGGACTGTTCTCCTGCTGCCAGATGAAGCTCAATAAGAAGAAGGTGAGTTAATGCTTCTGACTTTTTACCTTGCAAGGCACTTGAATTTATTTTGGGAGAATCACAGGATCTCGATTACAAGAGACTCCATCTTGTTAAGCTGTTTGCTCTTAGCCAAACAACGTTGTTCAGTTGAACAACTTGATCCAGTTAGTTTCTTTTGAGCTAGTACTGGAGATTGAGATGGGTCAGTCCATGAAAAATCCATAAATGCTTCCCATGTAACTGTCCCAGACATCAGCTTTAAAAAACAATCCCATGGAAAAAGACTTTCGGGCATCCTTGACGTGATTCTGGTAAACTGCCGGATGACTCAGGACGGGGAAGCATTGATCTACCCACACAGTATACACTGCAGAGGGGGCATTGCTGACTTCAGTTGAGAAATACTGAAAGAACCTCTTTATCCCGCTGACACGCCTTCCATAGAGGATGCAGAGTCTTTGGACGAGTGTGACATCACTGGGGGGTGACATCACTCAGGCAAGTTAAATTTCAAAGGATGAGGTCGGCCGAGTTCATGAAGCCTCTGAATGCTGGAGGCCTGTCTTGGTTGGCGCACCTTTGCAATGCTGCATGGAGATCAGGGGTGGTACTTATCGATTAAGAGACCGAGGTGTTGGTTCCCATCTTTAAGAAGGGGGTCCAGAGGGTGTGTGTTGGGGATCACAGTCATCCTTATTCCCCTGGGTAAGCTGGAGGAGGTGGCTGGGGAGAGGGAGGTCAAGGCTTCTCTGCTTAGGATGCTACATTCGTGACCTGGCTCTGGATAAACAGACGAGTATGGAGGGAGAGTTTGTCTGTTCTTCTCCTGCAGCCCTGCATGTCCTCTTTGCAACAGTCATGAGGTTCACTTTATCAGTTATTCTTCTTCTGCACCTTTCTTTTCTACTGTGTCCAAACAGCTCAACCATCTGTAACCAGCTGTACGTCCTCTGATTTTATGGAGATGATGGAAGACAACTAGTTCAAAATTCATTTGAAGAAGTAAAACAACCTTGATCACAGAGATATGAGTCATGATGAGTTTATGGTCTTTCTCTGGTTTTAAACGTTATTGAATGTATTATGTCAATTAAACAAATAGGAGGTTTATTTGAGGTCAAAGAGGAGGATTAACTATAGTTTGCTTTCTTGTTTAATTTATAAACTGATGGTTTATTGTATTTGCTACAGTTTCTCATTTCTGCTCCTCGGTGTTGTTCTTCAGGAGTATCTTGTGCAGTAGCGCCACCTGGTGGAAGGATAACCTCCCCGCAGCCCACTGACAGCAGCTGTGTTGATTCTCACCTGTTTTTTCTTCTGTCTCAGGATTTCGGGGACCTTGTCAAAGGGGACGAGGTTGGACACTTTGAGAACAAAAAGTAATTTGACGTGTTAATTCTAAGATTAAGCTAGTTCTACCTCTGATTACTGTGTTATAACTGTTTGATTACACTAGTCAGATTGAAATAAAAGCTGTAAAACACTTTGTGTACTTCTTAAATCAGAGAGTATGTTTGTAATCCTTATCAGTGACCATGTGACTGTGTTGGGAATGTTGATAATGAAATTAAATCATTTCTCTCAGCGTAGTTTGTCTGAAAGCGCCTTTTAAATCCTACGTTTACCTTTGGTTCCCTGGAGGACGTCCAGCTGTCTGCTGTAAGCAGACTTACTGTATCCACTGTGTTCTTCCTGTGGTGAGCGTCACAGTGACCCACTCTTTACTGTTACCTGATGAGTCATGCAGTAATCTTACAGTTGTACTGAAGCCACAAAGTACACACAAAGGCTGTAGCTTCATTTGTTTATTTCCCAACATTGTAAGCACATGGATATATCAGGATGTCTTGCTTTAAGCTTCATAATACATTTATATGTTTTAAGTAAAAAAGTTAAAACATTGAAGTTCTTCTGTCAAAAGTACTACTTACTGATTGCCCAGGATTGATTAAATGGAGGTAAACTTAACTTACCCTACTACAGAAGGAAATATCTGAACTCATATAATTAATGTGAACACAAACAATGACTCATCTCTCCAAACATGACTCATGCAGGTTTATCTCTAATCTGACCAGTCACCAGATCTCAAGCAGCTGGGAACTGACATGTCAGACACTTCATTTCACTTGCTCGCCCACTCTGCACATGACACATCAGTTCCAACTGTTAGTGGTTGAGATGCAAATAAAGAGCTTCCAGGAAATCCTGCGGCTGGAGGTGGAGCGAGGCATCGGCTGATGGTTTGAAATATGCTTGGGCAAGATACGAACCCAAGATGCATCCATCAGAGTACGAGTGAGTCAATATTAGATAGAAACACTTCAGCATAAAAAAGTGCTTATTTGAACGTGTGTGCTGTATAATGCTGCTGTGGGAGAGTAGAAAAGTGCTACAATAGAACCGCTCCATTAACAAAATATTTTTATAGTCTGTGTAAAGAAACGTTTTTCCCTCCTGATCATCTCCTGCGTCGTCTATTGTTTTGATTCATTTTTGGTTCATATTTAAAGAACAGAAAACAACCTCATATAACATAAGGACAAATTTCCAAACTTTAAGATTTAAGATAATGATCTAGACCAGTATTTACTTGTGCGTGACTTAACCAGTTAACCAATACCAACCTGTTATATGTCAGCTGGTTTATCTATGAAGATGTGATTGGTTAATTTCCTGCCTTTTATTTAAGCACACTTCTATGTGTTACTATGACCCTGATGAAGGCCACACGCCGAAACACGCCGGTCAGTCAATAAAGTTGTTCCCTTCTTTGAGTGTCGCTGGAGTCCCTGCACTGCAAAGATTCACTCAGCAGTCTGGGAGTATTTCTATATGGTGATGCTGTTTTCTATGCGACTGGGCAGGAGAAAAAGGTACTGCAGCTCCAGTCCTTCATTCTCAGTCAGAATGTGTTTCTCGATCTCCTTCAACTCCACCCTGAACCTGTCGATCACCTCCAGGGCTTTGGCCTCGGTGAAGTGGTCCTCCGTGTATCGGCCCAAAGGAATCTGAGCAGAAAAGACAGAAACAATGTGAACCGCAAGTAGCTGAGGAAAAAGGATCAATTCCATTTTTCATTACAAAATATCATTTATACGTGTTGCAAGACTTAATGCTTCCCTGCATGTCTCGCTGTCTCCTCCATCTTAATGAAAGGCAAGAAAATCCCCAAAGAATAAGTAAAAATAAATATTCTGTGGTGCTGCAAGGTAAAAAAAATCAACCCATGCTATAGAAATGCCATTTTCTTTATTTAAGACGAACTGAGGTGACATGTTGTCTTTGAAATTCCTGCAGTTAAAGAAAACGTATATGATTGTTAAATATTTGCATTATGTTTATAAACATAAACCATTAGCAAAGAACAGATGGCTTGAGTAACCATGATATACACGTATCAGTAGATACAGTGACTTTAGTGTTATTGCATCTATTTATATTAGTTATTTAACATAAATATTGCTGACATTTTTATTTCTGTGTAAAACTTTTGAATGTTCATATTTTTAACCGATCTATCGCTGTTATCGCTGTATATTACGTGTATATATCACTTATGAACTGTATGGGACACAGTATGGTGAGCAACTTGGACTCACTGCATCTGGCTGTGCTCGTCCCAGATGCCATGTGATGGCCATCTGTACACAGGACTGGCTGACATCAGGAAGCGTGGCCATAATCATATCCATGGTAACAGCATCTTTGTCTGTTGGTGGCGGTTGTCTCATGGTGCAGGGGGTGTTGGGAACCCAGGCACACCAGTCAAACTAAAAGGAATCAGAGTAGAGAAACGTTTGCTGTACCTCCGTGGTATCATCTTTTCTTAAATAAGTCGCCCCAACAAACCAACAGTGTCAGTTTCTGCACCTCAGTGCATCTTGTGTAACAGTGTCGACTGTCTTGTGTGTGTGTTCAGCACCTGTCCGTTGTTAGTTGCAGCATGCTGGGCTGTGCTTGTGAAGATAGCCACTGCCAGCAGTGTGCAGAGTTCCTCTCTGCTGCTGAGTTTACTGGGCAAACCTGGAACACATGAACCATTAAGTGGATACACAGGATACACACTTACAGGATATCCTGCCGAGAACTTCTGCTAGCTGGAGGAGGTGTGTCTGTAGTCTGAAACTATGAAAGGAAGGATGTGACACAATTGCTGCCTCGTGCTGGCAATCGCTTTGTTTTTATAATCTTGTGCAAATATATGTGAGTTAAATTTCACCTGGTCACTTGTTTTTAAATTCAATTAACAAACCAACTTGTGAATTCTACATTGCAGTACATTCATGTTTTGAACTTAACTGTATATAGTTACAGATAAATGATCAAGTGAAAGAGAGTTGGAGACCAGATCCAGACTGATTGTTAGCCATCAACACTCGTCAACAACAGTTAACACGAACGGTGCTGTGCGAAGTCTTGAACGCCCCTCATTTACTTATATCTTGGTAGGAGAATGGGGAACAGGTCCAATGTCCAAAAGTTGATTCTGTTCATCTGGACGTCTTCAGTGGGAGAAACGTTTCGTCATCACCAGGTGACTCCTTCAGTCTCAGCTGACTGCAGGTTTCAACCTTATAAACAGGACATTTGCATAATGACTGAAACCAGCCCACTGAAGGAACAATGAGCTGGGAGGTCAGTTCCTTAATCTTAATTATGCAGATTCTCATGACCATTGATCAACAACCACTGATCAATGTCCATGAGTCCCATTCACAGAGAGCTGGGGAATGGCTGCAATCTCTCACCTTCTCAACACAATCCAGGGTGTTCTGGATGTGGTGTTCAGAGCTGCCCACCAGCGGGTTGAGGATCGAAGCCAGAAACTCGAGCTGACTGAGTTGATTGTGCAGACAATCGGTCATAAAGGTGCACCCTGTTTATGTATCGTCAGTAAACCATACAGCCTTGGTGTAGACTCCCATGGGTACATCCTGTGGTATGAGGTCCGCTCAATAGCCTTGTCCTGTTCTAACTGCTTCAGACAGTCTATCAGCCTCTTCCTGGGTCTCGTTTCAGGGGCTCATAAGTATTTTCGTCGCTGAGTAGTAACAACATTTTCTCATGATAGTCTGTCTGGTTTAGCAGAGCTGTGCACCTAACGGACATGTATTGCATGGCGTCCCTTCCACTGAGACCAGTTTAGAGCAGTAGATGGATCAACTGAAGGGCCAGATGCATCTCTCAGGTCTTGTGTCACATCATCATATTATCTATATATAACATATATGGATAATATCTTTATCTCTCTATATATTATATAAATAAAGATAATATCTATATATAATATATTTCTATATGATATAGATGTATATTAGATATCAAGATTAGATAGATCTATGTAGATATATCAGGGCTGTCAGGCCTTCGGTTAGACACTCCAGATGATCAACAGCTGGTTCATTTGTGCTGCCAGGCCCTCATGGAGTGCAGTCCAGCTCTTCATGCTGGAGACTCTTGGATGTCTTCCACTGGTGGTTACTGGATCCTGTTCAGAGAGGTTGCTGTGGTCTGCCCTCAGATCCTCTAACCACCGAGCTTTGCTGTTATGGGTTGCGTCCTGCTCCCATATGCTCTTTGGAGAACTTAAGATTAAGTTTTTATTGTTTAAATCTACTTTTGTCTTTAAACATTTTAACACTTTATGAAAAATGTAATAAATCTTTTAAACCAGCAGTGAGAGCGTAGTATCTCGAGAAAAACTTACCTTCAGACCTAATGACATTTTAAGCAATCAATAAATGAATAACTTACTGTACATGTCCAGGTGATTACATTAATAACTGACCAAAGTTGGGGAGCTCTGTGAAGCCTTCCTCCGTGATGTCTCTGATCCAGGCCTGAAGCTCCAGGTCTTCTTGCACATCATGGTCTGACTGGTAGTACAGGTTTACCATACTGGAGACAAAACTGGAGCAAAGGTAAAAACTTTGTAGTTATTTATAGTTTGTATGTAGTATGGACATTCAGAATGATACTCAAAACATGTAAAAATATCAGGCTTTAGTAGTTTTTGCTGGTGTTGTCTTTGATTTCCCCTGATCACTGGGACACACACACACACACACACACACACACACGCACACACACACGCACACACACGCACACACACACGCACACACACACACACACACACACACACAATAAAACAGCATTAGCTCAATGAAACATGAAGGAAAGTTTACTCATTGTGATGAAAATATTCATAAATCATGTTAAAGTACAACATAGAAAAGATGAAATTGTGATGAAGTGATTTTAGGGTTTAAACTATGTTTCAAATCGTGTTGAAGTTTACAGGATGAGAAGGCGTGGCTGGACATCAGGTGATTAAATGTCATCAGTTATGATTGGATGTCACTGTGACGTCAGAGCTCATCTCAGGTGTATATGTTACGTGTTTATACACCTCTTTGTATTTAATTATTGATTTGCTTCTGCTGGAGGTTTCTTCCTGTTGAAAGGGAGTTTTCCCCACTGGCACCAAACTGTGTCCTCATAGGTCATATGATTGTTTGGTTTTCTCTGTTTTCTTATACTTACAATATAAAGCCATTGTTAAAACTGTTGTTGTGATTTGACACTATATAAATAAAACTGAATTGAACTTGACTGAATTTGTCATCCAGACAAAAAGAGGGGAGAGATGAGGACCTGGTGTCCTGTAAGTTTTATGCAGAAGAGATGATAGGCTCTTCCCTTTGTCTTCTGTGACATAAGCAGTTCAGAAGATTGGATCTAAGAATTCCCAGTTGGATTATCCAGCAAATGTGCCAGACGGATCAACTGCTGCCTGAACTATGGACTTACAATTTGGTTTTTTCTCTCCTCATTTTTGCCGTGTTAGATTATAAATTTAAGAGAATTCGGACTTCCAAGGAATTCCCCTGTTTTCCAGTGAAGCAGTAAAGGTAAAAAGCTGAGTACTAATAGATTAGAAACAGCTCGTACAGGTTACGCCAGCCTTTTAAAGTAACAGACTGGGGGCTTAGTTTTCCAAACCACTGAATTAAACCCAGTCGTAATCCAAGAGCACTGATCTAGAGCTGCCACCGCAGGCCTGCAAGGCTGGGCCAGTTTTGAATCAGAGTAAGCAGTGCAGACATCTGGAGAATAGAGGCAGTTAGAACTGGCCATCAGCTCTATCCGAGCTCTGCACCGCCTCCTGGGTAATCCTCATAGGATCAGAGAGTGGACTTTTTAAACACAGAGTTGATCCACACTTCCTGCACTCAGGTGCTGGTTCCACAGATCATCGGTACCTTGTAGAACTACGCAGGAACAAGGACAACATGCGTACTCTCTAAGCCACCAGGTCTACCCACTGCACCGCCGAATAAATCACACCCAGTGGTTGCAGCAAGCTAGCACACCACAAGCTTGCTATTGTACCTGTGTATGGCCTCCCACAGCATCAGACTGTGGTCTTTGTAGAAATAGTTGGGGAGCTGAGACACTCCTCTGTCACAGAAATCATACAGCGGCTGAATGGAGCGGTAGGTCAACACCTTGTACTCCCTCTGGGCCAAAATTAACAGGCCATCACCACCTGTAGACACAACCTACACAACATTTCAGGAATATTAGATCTGAATATTGAAGAGCTCAGTAATACTAAAGCCAAGCGTGCTGTGGCATACTCGTTTGAAGATGCCATTTGCAGAGATGAGCTGAGTGCGCCCCCTACAGTTGATCTCTAGAGTGTAGCGTAGATGAGGAGCCAGGAGCTGCAGGAAGAAAGAGAACATTTTGATTATTGTTGGAAATTTAGATTCTACTGGATTTATGTTGCAGAAAGGAAATTACAAATGAAGGCTTCATGTCTTTGCTTTTAAACCAATTCATATCAGATAACAACTATGACCAACAGTGAAAGTGCTGAATAATACGACTTATATTAATATTTACCTTGTAAATGGGGTGTACAGCAGGCAGCTGTCTCAAAGTGGCCACACAAAACACTTCTACCACCAGGTGAGTCCTAAGTAGGTGAGACAGGAGCTGGAATACCTGGAACTCAGAGTGACGCACCCACATCTTAGCCAGCAGCCAGGCCAGAGGGGGATCGCTGGGCAGGAATATGGGCGTGTCCCGGCCTGGAGTCTGTTCAAGCTGAGAAGGTGAAAGAGACTATTGAGCTGTGGCCCAAGAGGTAGAACGGGCTGTCGCTTAGCTTGTATAGCCAACACATGGCTTCAGAAGCACCGTGTCAAGGCTTGGTTTGTCTGAACAGAGTCACATGACCGAAGCTTCACCGTCGCTGCTTCAATACCTGATTCTGTCGTTTAGAAAGAACTGAATCATTGGCGGTGAGTTTGTGCGACAGAGCAAACCGGTGTGTGACGTAATGACAGACATGGAGCCGGCGAGGAAGAGAGGACTTTCTACCTGCTCCCAAATATAAACAGGTCATAACCAGTTCTACCCCCAGGTCTCAAACGCACATAAGAAATAGACTAGACATGCCGTTATAAATATATATGTTGTAGTATATTATATATAAAAGTACATATCCACTGGTTCACTACACAACCAGACACCTTACAGCACAAGCATGCTCCCAGCTTATAATAAGACTCTGCTGTATATTATTATACATAGTGTGTTTTATTATTTTTATCACAAGGCCACAAGCATGGGGAGAACAAATAGACCCAACATTATTTTTTTACCCCCAAAAATACATGTTCAAAGCACCACGACAGCCTGATATCACACAGACCTGTCAGGGTGTACCCCGCCTCTCGCCCTAAGACAGCTGGGATAGGCTAATTTAGTGAGTTTACTCATTATCTGCTGTAAGGTGTGCGCTTAAGAGTTATAACAGGAAGTCAAGTACAAAGTCAAGCTCAGGACCTTTTTGTGGTGGGTCAGTAGTGCTAATCACCCCACTGTGCTGCTGATAAAGTCCCAGTTAATGAAATTTGTCCCTGTGCTTCTGTGCATGCATGTAAACAACATACCTGTATAGCAATAGGTATAAGTCCTTCATCTGGGTGTTGGTACAGGAGACAGATAGGAGCAGCGATGTACTGAGGGTGTCCCTTGATTGTGTTACTGGGAATCCCATCCATGATGGCATAGTCTAACAAGTATATGTTTCCTGCCTGGACAAGAGTGTAAAGGAAATTTAAGATATGATGGCAAGCATGCAACAGAGACCATGAAATAAACACCAGCAGTGAGACAATAACAGCGTCTACATTTGTGCCGTTCCTTTTGTTTTATTGTAAAAACCAAAGTAGTGCTTTTTCTCAACCTTCAGTTCTTTGTTCAAGTTGGTCCTGCCAGCCATAGAGCGCTGCACCATATCTGCAGTAACAGGGAGGTTCTCCGGCAGCTTTTTGCACCTCTGGATCATCCTGGGGTTGGAACCATTTAGACACTGGTAGCCAAAGAACCAGTCCTCCTTCCAGTGGTTCATACAATACTCTGTTGTATACACACAGACACACAGAGCATCAGGTGTCTGTCGCTGTTCAAAGGCCTTTGGAACAGAAAGTACCGCCGCAGAGATCAAGTTCAGCCCTGCCACTGATTACAGTGGAAGGGAGAGAGAAATAATGTGCTTGATCTGAAGTGAATATTACCCACATGCTTTTACGGATCATCTTCAAATTTTACAACAATTAGAAAGTCAGAATAGAACAAGGAGAAAAGGCTTTTAAATAGGCTGCCCTCACTGTCTGCAATAATCTAAAGAGGGAGGTGAAAGTGGCAGAACTGGTAACGATGGGAAAGTTGATAGCAACAAACTTCTCTGGCACAACTTCACCCACTCCCAAGGTGCATGGAGAAGACAAAGATCTGATGACGTGGAGACTCCAGCACCACTAAGTATCAGGGAACAACTTTATCAAGTGACGGCTTGTGGGCTTCACCAGGTAAGGGAACGTCAAACAGTTTGTGTTTAAATAAAAGTGGGCAACAGGAAACCAGTCACACCTTCACAGATAAACCAGCTGACCATTTCACATTTAACAAGGCGGTAATGGCTAATTGGTCCAAATAGGTTCTGGACTGAACCACTACAGATTAAAAGGTCAGAAGATGTAGCTTAACTGTTAACCAATCAGACAAACCACCTCGTTAAAGCAAACTGGTCAGCTGGTTTATCTGTGAAGGTGTGATTGGTCCACTTGGATTTTTTTCTCTTTCCTGTTTTTTGTTTAAACACAAGAGAGACTCTTTTGGATCTGCTGCCAAGGAACATCAGCGTGATCCCTCAGGAGATCTGATCCAGCTGCCTACTGATGCCACTGTGGTGATTACCACTTTTAAAAGATCATTTTTTAGGTAGCATTTTGAATTTGCATGAAACTACTATTAAAGCTGTTGTATGCTATGCTTTTTTTACTCACCCGCTATGGGACTTTTCAACTTCCAGAAGATACGTTTGAAATCTTCAAGGTCATCCCAGGACTTCCCAAACCAGATGGTCAGCTTCTTCAGAGATAACTCCAGCAAACTGAGGAGAGGAAATGAGGCGTTTGTTGTTTTAAAATCAAATTTGTTACAAATGTGTTGAATCATAGAGTGTGTGTACCACCTACGCGTAATGTAATGAATGTTCAAAGTCACTCCGCTTCTCGTTGTCAAAGCGGGCGTCTTGGGGTAAGTCTGCTTCTGTTTCAGCATCAACACATCTGGGAATCCCTGGAGCCCACGTTACCCATCTAAGACAAAAATATCCAATGCTTCAAATCTGTGTTGTTACAGAATGTCTTTGGTCAAATGTGGCTTGTAGTTTGTACAGTTTAAAGGGTTTCATACACCATAAATGTGAGTCCCTACCTGTAAGTCTTCTGTCGCTCCTGCAGCTCTGTTCTCCTGTGTTCCAGCAGCTGCAGTGCAGAGTCACCTGTCAGCGTCTTTGCTACAGGAGAGACAGGGAAGTACAACAGCAGACACTTGGAAGTTATACCATCACATTATAGAGTAGGGCAGCGATACCGATGAAATCAAGCACTAAGAAAAAGGGTCACACATGAGATAACTGAAGGAGTTCTGCTTATATGTAACACCGGAAATATATCTTCTTGTATGGTCTGACGCTTACATAATGAAAGTCTAAGCGGAACCTGTAAACAAATATGATGCAAATGGAAAGCAGGCACAGCAGCCCAGCGTTTCACCGTTTTTGCTGAAAGACACAGGCCTCATTTACACCTCGTGGTCTTATCTTGATTATATTATCTGATACTGTGTCTATATTTATGTCTCAGCTGCACATTTCTTAGGCGGTGATGGCAACTTGTCAACAGAGATGATGTGCTCCAGCTAAAAATCTGAATCACTGATCATCATTATTACAGCAGCTGCTGCTCTGTAGTTTTTGCTGAGCATAGGGGCAGGTTCTAGCTTGGGTTTAGAGCACAGGTGTCGGACTCCAGGCCTCGAGGGCCGGTGTCCTGCAGGTTGTAGATGTGTCCTTGATCCAACACAGCTGATTTAAAGGCTAAATGACCTCCTCAACATGTCTTGAAGTTCTCCAGAGGCCTGATAACGAAGTAATCATTTGATTCAGGTGTGTTGACCCAGGGTGAGATCTAAAACCTGCAGGACACCGGCCCTCGAGGCCTGGAGTTGGACACCCCTGGACTCGAAGGTAGTACAGCAACAGCTACACATCCCCAGTGTGCTCATGCATGGGTGGACGAGTAGCCTTAGATAGCCTTTTAATCTCACCACCAACTGCTTAATGTGGTAAACTGACTGGGACTTTTAACCTAACATTCACACACTGATGGATTTATCAGGTGCAACTTAGGATTCGGTATCATCTACTAATCTGCTGCTGGTTTGTTCTGCAGCTCCTCCTGTCTGCTCCAGCCCAAACTATCCTTGGACAAGATACTGAACCAAGTTACTCTTAGATGCATCCATCGGAGTATGCATGCGTGTCAATGGGCGATTGATGCATGGTTTATAAAATGCCACATAGGAATCAGTCTTGTACTAAAATAGAACCTGCATGGCTTTAAAGGGAAATTTGCATCTTTGCTCAAAATGACCTCAGGCCTTTTACACATGTAGGCATTGAAGGCAATGAAGGAATGAGACTCTTTCCTACCGGTTCCTTCTCGTATCTCCATCTTGACATCGCCTACAAACCATCGGTAACAAGGGAAAGTCAGCACTTTACCTCCATCTGGAGGCTCTACAGTGACATATTGACAAAACCAGTTGTCTTCCACCCAGTATCTTTGTTTCTCTAGTCGGACCAGTAGCACCGAGCCTAAAGGTGAAGGACTCGTCACCTTATACTGGTCAACCTGATGGAAGAATAGAGGAAGAGAAATACAAAAAAATGAGGTACTTTCTATCTCAGACTGACGCTGAAAAGCTAGTTCATGTTATTCTGTCAAGTTGTCCTAAAAACTACTTAAAATGTCCTGAGCTGATCGAACCCAAACTACACTTACTGCTCCTCGACAGAAATCCAGTCCAGGGTTGTCGAGTTGAGTGCGCTCGCTCTCCCCGTTCTCCCCCACAAGCGTCAGATAAATGTAGTTGTTGGTGCCTGAATACTCTGAAGTACCAGTTGCTACTGTAACAGTGTAGACTTCCATCTAAGAAGACATGAGTCATACATAAGTGTTCAGCTAGCAACATGCGTGCACCTGAATACACAGGAAAAACAAACTTGCAGCTGTCTTGGCTCAGTGACGTCACCATGGTTAGTGGAAGATGTCACAGCACCGTGCTTCAGAGGGAAAATGAAGGGTGTAGCAATAGGAAGGTCTAAGTTCAAAGTCACAAGGCTTCTGTTTTTTAGCCCTTTTTTCGACTCTTCAAGTTTTTGGCTTTCTTGTCATGATTGGAAAGTCGGAGCTGCAGAGCTGAGTCTCTGATTCTTTGCTTTAAATCTGCCTGCAGACAAACAGAAGCTTCATGCATGTTTCAGCTATTTGTATTTATCCTTTAGCCCAGCTGCCATTTCTGTGACAGCTCCTGTTGGGACCTCATCACCCAACATTAGCATGTGTCATTTGTGGGGTGGCTGTAGCTCAGGAGGTAGAGCTGGAAGGTTGGAGGTTCGATCCCAGGCTCCTCCAGTCTGCATGCCAAGTATCCTTAGGCAAGATACTAACCCCAAGTTGCTCTCTGATGCATCCACTGGAGTATGAATGTGTGTGAGTGTAGTTAGAAAGCACTCAGTATAGAGGTAGTGCTTGTGGACTGGGTGAATGTGGCGTGTTGTATAGAGTGCTTTGAGTACTCTGGGAGAGTAGAAAAACGCTACACAAGAATCAGTCCATTTGCAATAAGTAGCATTACCCAAACCAAAACTCTTTTGCAAGAGTGTCCTGGCTTCACACTTGCTGAGAGGCAACAGTACTAAGCATTGAGTCACCATGGTGACTGACTATGTTTTTATTCTCCGAGCTGTGGATGTAATCGTAGAGCTGGAGTAGATTTGTGTGGGGTTTTTAATAAGCAGTGTTCTCGGATGTTATATATGATCACATTTGCATCTTATACAAAGTCCACAAGTTTCTCCAGGAAATCAGGTATTTTTGGCGATTTTGCATGCAATGATATATGATGCATTAATATATAAGAGGAACCAAACTCTTAAAAAGATCACGCACTCTACAGCTCAAACTGAGTGAACATGTTTTCTAATTATTTAAATATTAACCCTAACCAAATGTTCAAACCGCAATGGTGCAAATGTAGCACATTTCATCTTCACACACACATGCACGCGTGTGTTCCTGTCCAGCTATCTTTGTGACACACAAACTGGTCCTCACAAATTCCCTCACTAAGATCCTCATTAAGATAGCTGAACGTGCGCACACAGACACAGGCATTAAGTAACCATTTCCTTTGGTGGTATATATTTCAACACAGTTAATTTTTTTTGTATCTTATCAAATCCCAACAACAGTCACTTCAGTCTGTTGCTGCATGCAGACCCTACAATAATAAAAAGACGTTACTGGTAAAGAGCCTCCTGTGAGATGAGTGATTTATTTTTCCTTAAGGAAAAGTTTGAACATCTCAACTTCAAGCAAACTGTGTGTGTTACACCTCTGACTATCAATATGCATCTACAGATAATGCAATCAACAACACGCTACAGCTTCATTTAGAATCCAGACACAAGCGTTTCCTCACCGCAGCTTTTCTGTGTCACTGTCAGGTAACAACGCCTCCCAGCTCCAGCTACTCAAATCTCTGACACCGAGGCGCTGCGCTCGTCTCTGCTTTTGAAATATTTGCTAACATTATAATCAACTCCTGACACTGACAGCAGTATACTGTGATAAATCAGTAGTAAAAGTATACTGAGTGTTTGTATCAGCCATCTTTGTGCAAACTAACCAAACCTTTGCTGTGTCAACATAAACGTTTTTTAAATGAGAACCTTTTTGTTTCTTTTGTACTTTGCCTCCACATCTGCACAGAAAACCGAGTATGATTAGTGTAGGTTTACTGCTTCCTGTGCATATACACAATTAAATCTTGGTTGATTCCCTGTACAGACAGAATACTGTTCATACACTAAACAGTATACAGTCACTATAAAGGTTAAATTCTGTAAATTAATCTTAGCATCATTAACTTGAATACAAACCCGACTCTGACCATGAGCACCACAGCCATACTTCACCACTCCTGACCTGTTTATCTTGCATTGAACTATCTTGTATTTGAAAAACACAAACACAACTCTCTTGGTTTTGGATGAAAAACACAACTTACATGTTTTGACACACAGATCGAGTGTCTGATTTTAAAACAGCCTCCCACCTGACCAGGCTGAGGTGAGGCGATAGCATTCATAGATTCTCTAAGCAGAAAGATCAACGCTTTCTTTGTCCTCTGTATTGAATGCCGCACTTTGTATTCTGTAACTTTTCCTATTACATAACCCATGCAGATGATGTATGGCGTGATTCAGAATGAACTACCGTTGCTGCTGCGTGTTAAAATAATACAATCTCGCGCACACACTCTTGCGTAAAACACTTGCGTAAGTTGTCTTGACCGAAACAATTTCAGCTGACTCAGTCACGACATTCCGGTACTTCAGCAATAATATTATTTTTCACATATTTAACGAGACAACAGGCGCGTGTGATGTTGAGCATTTACTGCGGCGGTTTATATGAAAGCTGAAAAACTAATTTGTTCCCCAAAACAGCTTCTGTTGTTTTCTAATGTTGCTTTTGTCAGTGGCAGCGTGTCTGACGACACCGCGATCACAGGCTGGGCAGCGGAGGCTCTGACAGGCAGCTGTGATGGTGATAATCTGGAGTTTGGAGAAGACAACAGAAAAAGACCCACCTTAGTCCCGCGCCGTGTTCACAGTGGACTGTCGCTTTGGTGGAGTGGAGTGTCCGGTGGCTGTCGGGTGACACGTCCTTTTATTCTCTCTCTCACTCTCTCTCTCTCTCTCTCTCTTGCTACACTCGTTTTTTTCTCTCAGCCTTTCTGTATGAGACGAGCACTACTCCTGTGGTCAGTATATTTAATTATCAACCAGCCAAAGACTCAGAAACACTAAGCCTCGTCCACCCCAGCTGTAAACTCAGAAACCAGTCTTACTTGTTATCATCTATCGTCCACCTGG